>NW_027046107.1:0-33221 GCF_025399875.1 Dalotia coriaria | reverse complement strand
TTTTTTATTAATTTTGTTTATTTAACGATTTCGATCTAAAATGTAAAAAGTTTTGAGCAAAACGCACGTTTTGAGTTTAATCTGCGTTTAACGCGTATGACGAAATTTTATTATTCGTTTTTTTTAAATTTGCGTCTATTTGAACGATTTCAACGATCTAAAGTGCTTGAAATGATTATTTTAGCAAAACAGCACGTTTTGAGTTTTTAATCTGCGTTTAACGCGTAAAACAGCATAAAGACGACGAACTTTTTATTATTCGTTTTTATTAATATTGCTTCTATTTGAACGATTTCAACGATCAAAAATGCTTGAAAATGCTTATTTAGCAAAACAGCACGTCTTGAGCTTTAATCTGCGTTTTAACGCGTAAAACAGCATAAAAACGACGAAATTTTTATTATTCGTTTTTATTAATATTGCGTCTATTTGAACGATTTCCCAACGATCTAAAATGCTTGAAATGATTATTTTAGCAAACAGACGTTTGGGTTTAATCTGCGTTTTAACGCGTAAACAGCTAAAAACGACGAATTTTTAATTATCTTTTTTTTATTAATATTGCTTCTATTTGAACGATTTCAACGATCTAAAATGCTTGAAATGATTATTTTAGCAAAACCTCACATTTTGAGCTTTAATCTGCGTTTTAACGCGTAAAACAGCATAAAAACGACGAAATTTTTATTATTCGTTTTATTAATATTCGTCTATTTGAACGCATTTCAACGATCTAAAATGCTTGAAAATGCTTATTTGAGCAAAACCTCACATTTTGAGCTTTAATCTGCGTTTTAACGCGTAAAACAGCATAAAACGACGAATTTTTATTATTCGTTTTTTATTAATATTGTTCTATTTGAACGATTTCAAACGATCTAAAATGCTTGAAAATGCTTATTTTAGCAAAACAGCACGTTTTGAGCTTTAATCTGCGTTTTAACGCGTGAAACAGCATAAAACGACGAAATTTTTATTATTCGTTTTTATTAATATTGCGTCTATTTGATCGTTTTCCCAACGACCCAAAGTGTTTGAAATGATTATTTTAGCAAAACAGCACGTTTTGAGTTTAATCTGCGTTTTAACGCGAAAAACAGCATAAAAACGACGAAATTTTTATTATTCGTTTTTTATTAATATTGCGTCTATTTGAACAAATTTCAACGATCTAAATGCTTGAAAATGATTATTTTAGCAAAACAGCGTTTTGAGTTTTTAATCTGCGTTTAAGCGAAAAACAGGCTAAAACGACGAATTTTTAATTATTCGTTTTTATTAATATTCTTCTATTTGAACGATTTCAACGATCTAAAAATGCTTGAAAATGATTATTTTTAGCAAAACCTCACATTTTGAGCTTTTAATCTGCGTTTAACGCGAAAAACAGCATAAAACGCCCGAAATTTTTATTATTCGTTTTATTAATATTGCGTCTATTTGAACGATTTCAACGTTAAAATGCTTGAAAATGCTTATTTGAGCAAAACCTACATTTTGAGTTTTTAATCTCCCGTTTTAAGCGTAAACAGCAAAAAAACGACGAATTTTTATTATTCGTTTTTATTAATATTGCTTCTATTTGAACGTTTCAACGATCTAAAATGCTTGAAAATGCTTATTTTAGCAAAACAGCACGTTTTGAGTTTTTAACTGCGTTTAACGCGTGAAACAGCATAAAACGACGAAATTTTTATTATTCGTTTTTATTAATATTTCTTCTATTTGAACGATTTCAACGATCTAAAATGCTTGAAAATGCTTATTTTAGCAAAACAGCATCGTTTTGAGCTTTAATCTGCGTTTTAACGCGTAAAACAGCATAAAACGACGAAATTTTATTATTATTCGTTTTTATTAATATTGCTTCTATTTGAACGATTTCAACGATCTAAAATGTGCTTGAAAAAAATGCTTCTATTTTAGTAAAACAGCACGTTTTGAGCTTTAATCTGCGTTTTAACGCGTAAAACAGCATAAAAACGACGAAATTTTATTATTCGTTTTATTAATATTGCGTCTATTTGAACGATTTCGGCCGATCTAAAAATGCTTGAAAATGATTATTTTGTGCGCAAACAGCACGTTTTGTGCTTTTAATCTGCGTTTTAACGTAAAACAGAATAAAAACGAAGAATTTTTATTATTCGTTTTGCCATTATTGTTTCTATTTGAACGATTTCAACGATCTTAAAAATGCTTGAAAATGCTTTATTTTAGCAAAACAGCACGTTTTGAGCTTTAATCTGCGTTTAACGCGTAAAACAGCATAAAAAACGACGAAATTTTTATTATTCGTTTTTTATCAATATTGCGTCTATTTGAACGGGATTTCTAACGATCTAAAATGTGCTTGAAAATGATTATTTTAGCAAAACAGCACGTTTTGAGCTTTAATCTGCGTTTTAACCTGTAAACAGCATAAAAACGACGAATTTTTTATTATTCCGTTTTATTAATATTGTTTATTTTGAACGATTTTCAACGATGTAAAATGCTTCGAAAATACTTTTTGCAAAAACAGCATCGTTTTATTTTAATCTGCGTTTTAACCTGTAAACAGCATAAAAAACGACGAATTTTTATTATTCGTTTTTATTAATATTGCTTCTATTTGAACGATTTCAACGATGTAAAATGCTTGAAAATACTTATTTTGCAAACAGCACGTTTTGAGCTTCTTAATCTGCGTTTTGAACGCGCGTAAAACGTTAAAAAAGACGAAATTTTATTATCTTCGTTTTATTAATATTGCGTCTATTTGAACGAGGATTTCAACGATCTTAAAATGTTTTGAAAATGATTATTTTAGCAAACAGCACGTTTTGAGCTTAATCTGCGTTTCTTAACGCGTAAAACAGCATGCGCAACGACGAATTTTTTATTATTCGTTTTATTAATATTGGTGTCTATTTGAACGATTTCTAACGATCTAAAATGCTTGAAAATGCTTATTTTAGCAAAAACAGCACGTTTTGAGCTTTTAATCTGCGGTTTAACGCGTAAAACAGCATAAAAACGACGAAATTTTTATTATTCGTTTTTTATTAATATTGCGTCTATTTGAACGGATTTCAAACCTATCTAAAATGCTTTGAAAAATGATTATTTTAAAGCAAAACAGCACGTTTTGAGCTTTAATCTGCGTTTTAACGCGTAAACAGCATAAAACGACGAAATTTTATTATTCGTTTTATTAATATTGCTTCTATTTGAACGATTTCAACGATCTTAAATGCTGGAAAATGCTTATTTTAGCAAAACAGCACGTTTTGAGCTTCTTTAATCTGCGTTTTAACGCGTAAAAACAGCATAAAAACGACGAAATTTTATTATTGGTTTTATTAATATTGCTTCTATTTGAACGATTTCAACGACTTAAAATGCTCGAAAATAAAGCGACGTAGCAAAACAGCACGTTTTGAGCTTTAATCTGCGTTTCAACGCGTAAAACAGCATGTAAAAACGACGACATTTTTATTATTCGTTTTATTAATATTGCTTCTATTTCCGGAACGATTTCAACGATCTTAAATGCTTGAAAATGTTTATTTTTTAAAGCAAAACAGCACGTTTTTGAGCTTTAATCTGCGTTTTAACGCGTAAAATCGTTACAAAACGACGAAATTTTTATTATTCGTTTCTTTATTAATATTGCTTCTATTTGAACGATTTCGCCAACGATCTAAAATGCTGAAAAGCTTATTTTAGCAAAACAGCACGTTTTGAGCTTTAATCTGCGTTTTAACGCGTAAAACAGCATAAAACGACGAAATTTTATTATTCGCTTTATTAATATTGCGTCTATTTGAACGATTTCAACAATCTAAAATGCTTGAAAAACATTATTTAAAGGCAAAACAGCACGTTTTGAGTTTTAATCTGCGTTTTAACGCGTAAAACAGCATAAAAACGACGAAATTTTTATTATTGGTTTTTATTACTATTGCTTCTATTTTGAACGATTTCAACGATCTAAAATGCTCGAAATGCTTATTTTAGCAAAAACAGCATGTTTTGAGCTTTAATCTGCGTTTTAACGCGTAAAACAGCATAAAACGACGAATTTTTATTATTCGTTTTTTATTAATATTGCGTCTATTTAAACGATTTCAACGATCTAAAATGCTTGGAATATGATTAGCTAGCAAAACAGCACGTGCTGGAGTTTTAATCTGCGTTTTAACGCGTAAAACAGCATAAAACGACGAATTTTTTATTATCTTCGTTTTTATTAATATTGTTTCTATTGAACGATTTCAACGATCTAAAATGCTGAAAATGCTTATTTTAGTAAAACAGCACGTTTTGAGCTTTAATCTGCGTTTTAACGCGGAAAACAGCATAAAAACGATGAAATTTTTTATTATTCGTTTTTTATTAATATTGCGTCTATTTGAAACGTGATTTCAACGATCTAAAATGCTTGAATATGATTAATTTTTATCAAAACAGCACGTTTTTTGAGTTTTAATCTGCGTTTTAACGCGTAAAAACAGCATAAAAAACGACGAATTTTTTATTATTCCGTTTTTATTAATATTTCTTCATTTGAACGATTTCAACGATCTGGCAAAAATGCTTGAAAATGTTTATTTTAGCAAAACAGCACGTTTTTGAGCTTTAATCTGCGTTTTAACGCGTAAAACAGCATGTAAAAACGACGAAATTTTTTATTATTCGTTTTTATTAATATTGCGTCTATTTGAACGATTTCAACGATTCAAAAATGCTTGAAAATGATTATTTTAGCAAAACAGCACGTTTTGTGCTTTACCCGCGTTTTAAGTGTAAAACAGCATAAAAAAACGACGAATTTTTATTATTCGTTTTTATTAATATTACTTTATTTGGAACGATTTCAACGATCTAAAATGCGTGAAAATGTTATTTTAGCAAAACAGCACGTTTTTGAGCTTTAATCTGCGTTTTAACGCGTAAAACAGCATAAAAACGACGAAATTTTTATTATCTGTTTTATTAATATTGCGTCTATTTGGAAATGATTTCAACGATCTAAAATGTTTGAAAATGATTATTTTAGCAAAACAAAGGTTTTGAGTTTTAATCTGCGTTTTTAACGCGTAAAAACAGCATAAAAACGACGAATTTTTTATTATTCGCTTTTTATTAATATTGCTTCTATTTGAATCGATTTCAACGATGTAAATGCTTGAAAATACTATTTTTGCAAAACAGCACGTTTTGAGCTTTAACTGCATTTTAACGCGTAAAACAGCAAAAAAAAGACGAAATTTTTATTATTCGTTTTTATTAATATTGCGTTCATTTGAACGTGATTTCAACGATCTAAAATGCTTGAAAATGATTATTTTAGCAAAATGTAAGCACGTTTTGAGAGCTTTTAACTGCGTTTAACGCGTAAAACAGCATAAAAAACGACGAATTTTTTTATTATTCGTTTTTATTGATATTGTTTTATTTGAACGTGATTTCAACGATCTAAAATGCTTGAAAATGCTATTTTAGCAAAACAGCACGTTTTGAGCTTTAATCTGCGTTTTAACGCAGCAACGGCGTAAAAACGACGAAATTCTGGTTCTTCGTTTTTATTAATATTGCGTCTATTTTGAACGATTTCCAACGATCTAAAATGCTTCTGAAATGATTATTTTAGCAAACAGCATCGTTTTGAGCTTTAATCTGCGTTTTAACGCGCGTAAACAGCATAAAACGACGATTTTTTATTATCTGTTTTATTAATATTGCTTCTATTTGAACGAGATTTCAACGATCTAAAATGCTTTGAAAATGCTTTTATTTTAGCAAAACAGCACGTTTTGAGCTTTAATCTGCGTTTTAACGCGTGAAACAGCATAAAATGACGAAATTTTTATTATTCGTTTTTTATTAATATTGCGTCTATTTGACTATTTCCCAACGATCTAAAGTGCTGAAAATGATTATTTTGTGCAAACAGCACGTTTTGAGCATTAATCTGCGTTTTAACGCGTAAAACAGCATAAAAACGACGAAATTTTTATTATTTGTTTTTATTAATATTGCGTCTATTTGAACGATTTCAACGATCTAAAATGCTTGAATGATTATTTTAGCAAAAACAGCACGTTTTGAGTTTTAATCTGCGTTTTAACGCGTAAACAGCATAAAACGACGAATTTTATTATCTGTTTTTTATTAATATTTCTTCTTATTTGAACAATTTCAACGATCTAAAATGCTCGAAATGCTTATTTTAGCAAAACAGCACGTTTTGAGCTTTAATCTGCCGCTTAAACGCGTAAAACAGCATAAAACGACGAAATTTTTATTAATTCGTTTTATTAATATTGCGTCTATTTGAACGATTTCAACGTGATCTAAAATGCTTGAAAAATGATTATTTTAGCAAAACAGCACGTTTTGAGCCTTACCCGTTTAACGCGCAAAACAGCATAAAAAACGACGAATTTTTTATTATTCGTTTTTATTAATATTGCGTCTATTTGAACGATTTCAACGATCTAAAATGCTTGAAAATGTTATTTTAGCAAAACAGCACGTTTGAGCTTTAATCTGCGTTATTCGTTTTATTAATATTGCGTCTATTTGAACGTGATTTCAACGATCTAAAATGCTTGAAAAAATGATTATTTATAAAACAGCACGTTTTGCGCCCAATCTGCGTTTTAACGCGCTAAAACAAGCAAAAAACACGAAATTTTATTATTTTTTTTTTTAATATTGCGTCTATTTGAACGTTTTCAACGATCTAAAATGCTTGAAATGATTATTTTAGCAAACGCACTTTTTTGAGTTTTTAATCCTTTTTAACGCAAAAACGCATAAAACAACAAATTTTTTTTATTATTGTTTTTTTAATATTTTTTCATTTAACGATTTAAATAAAAAAAATTTTTGAAAAGAATTTTAAAAACCCCTTTTTTAGTTTAACGTTTTTAACCGAAAAAAAAAGGGGAATTTTTTATTACGTTTTTTTTAAAATTTTTGCGATTTGAAATTTAAAAACCAAAAGCTTGAAAAATCTTTTTTACAAAACAAAACAGCTTTCGGGTTTTAAGCTTTAAAACGATAAAACGACAAAATTTTAATTTTTCTTTTTATAAAGCGTTTTTAAAAAACGTTTAACGCAAAAGCTTGAAAAAAATTTTTTTTTAAAAGGGGTTTTATTTTAATTGCGTTTTAAGGGTAAAACGATCAAAAGCGAATTTTTTATTTTGAAATTTGCTATTTGCGTTTAACGTTAAAAGCTTAAAAGATTTTTTAAAAGGGGTTTTACTTTTTTTGGGTTTTAACGCAAAAGCTAAAAGAAAATTTTAACGTTTTTTAAAAATTTGCGCATTTAACGAAAACTTTAAAGGGAAAAATATTTTTTTTGCCAAACGCCTTTTGACTTTAATTCGTTTTAAGGTAAAAGATAAAAGCAAAAATTTTTTTTATTTTAATTTGCGTTTTTAAGGGGTTTAACGTTAAAAGCAAAAATATTTTTTTTTAAAAAAAGCCTTTTGATTTTAACCTTTTTAAGTAAAAAGGTAAAACGACGTTTTTATTATTCTTTTTTTAAAAGCTTTAAAGAAACGACAAAAATTTAAAATTTTTTTTAAAAAACCCCTTTTAGTTTTAATCTTTTTTCGCGTAAAAATTTAAAAACGCGTTTTTTTATTCTTTTTTTATTAAAGTTTTAAAAACGATTTAAACCCTTTTAAAATGCTTATTTAAAAACCACGTTTTAAAGTTTTAATTGCTTTTCCCAAAAAACAGATAAAACGACGAAATTTTTAACGTTTTTTTATTATTCGTTTTTAAAAAATTTTCCTTTAAAAAGTTAAAATAATTTGAAAAATTTTTTAGCAATTGGTTTTAACGCGTAAAACGCTAAAAAGAAAAATTTTTTTTTTTTTTTATTTGTTTTAACGTTTAAAAAAATGCTTGAAAATGATTATTTTAGCCAAACAGCACTTTTTGAGTTTAATCGCGTTTTAAGGGAAAACGAAAAAAACGAAAATTTTTTATTATTCGTTTTTTAATATTTTTTAGAACGATTTCAACGATAAAAAAAGTTGGGTTTTTTTTAGCAAAACAGCACTTTTGAGTTTTAATCTGCTTTTTAACGCGTAAAACAGCAAAAAACCCAAAATTTTTATTATTCGTTTTTTTTTAAATTGCGTCTATTTGAACGATTTCAACGATCAAAATGCTTGTGTTTTTTGGCAAAACAACGGAGTTTAATCTACTTTTTAACGCGAAAACGCATAAAACGACAAATTTTTTATTTTTTTTTTTTAAATTTGGGCCTATTTAACGATTTCAAATCTAAAATGTTTAGAAAGCCCCAAACCCTTTTTGGTTTAACGCTTTTAACGCAAAAACAGAAAAAAAAACCTTTTTATATTCTTTTTTTAAATTCGCCTAAAAGGCTTAAATTTTAAAATTTGAAAACAAATTTTTTAGCCCCCTTTTTATTTTTAACGTTTTTAACGCGAAAAAAACCCAAAAAAGCGTTTTTAACGTTTTAAATATTGCTTTTTTAAACCAACGTTAAAAAGTTTAAAAAGCTTTTTTAAAAAACAGCAATTTAAATTTTTTTTTTAAAAAACGCTAAAAACGAAAAAATTTTTATTACGTTTTTTTAAAACCTTTTTTTTAAAATTTTTTTTAACGCTAAATGCAAAAGCTTTTTTTAAAAACCCCTTTTATTTTAATTGCTTTTTTAAGGGTAAAACTTTTTAAAAAGAAAAATTTTTAACGTTTTTTTTAAATTTTTGCGTTTTAAGGGTTTAACGTTTAAAAAATTTTTTAAAATGTTTTTTAGCCGCACGTTTTAAGTTTAATTGTTTTTAAGGTAAAAAGCAAAAAACGACGTTTTTTTTTTTTTTTTAAAAAAAGTTTTTTTAACGAAAATTAAAAATGTTAAAATGCTTTTTTTTACAAAAAATTTTTTAGTTTTTAAGGGTTTTTAAGCAAACAGCATGGGAAAAATTTTATTATTTTTTTAAATTTTTTTACGGAAAAAATTTCCGTTAAAAAATGAAAAAATAAATTTTTTTAGCAAAACGATTTTTAAAAGAATCTGGTTTTAACGCGTAAAACGAAAAAAACTTTTTTTTATTTTCTTTTTTTAAATATTTTCTATTTGAACGATTTCAACGATTAAAAATGTTTGAAAATGCTTATTTTAGCAAAACAGCACTTTGAGTTTTTAATCGCTTTTTTAAGGGTAAAACAGCATAAAACAGAAATTTTTATTATTCGTTTTTTTTAAATTTCCTTCTTTTTGAACGATTTCAAGGATTTTAAATGCTTGAAAATGTTATTTTAGCAAAACAGCACGTTTGAGTTTTAATGCGTTTTAACGCGCAAAACAGCATAAAAACGACGAAATTTTTATTATCGTTTTTATTAATATGCGTCTATTTGAACGATTTCAACGATCTAAAATGCTTGAAATGATTATTTAGCAAACAGCACGTTTTGAGCTTTAATCTGCGTTTAACGCGTAAACAGCATAAAACGACGAATTTTTTATTATTCGTTTTTATTAACTTCTTATTTGAACGATTTCAACGATCTAAAATGCGTGAAAATGTTTATTTTAGCAAAACAGCACGTTTTGAGCTTTTAATCTGCGTTTTAACGCGTAAAACAGCATAAAACGACAAAATTTTTATTATTCGTTTTTATTAATATTGCGTCTATTTGAACGATTTCAACGATCTAAAAATGCTTGAAAATGATTATTTTAGCAAACAGCAGGTTTTGAGTTTAATCTGCGTTTTAACGCGTAAAACAGCATAAAACGACGAATTTTTATTATTCGTTTTTATTAATATTGCTTCTATTTGAACGATTTCAACGATCTAAAATGCTTGAAAATGCTTATTTTAGCAAAACGCAACGTTTTGAGTTTTAATCTGCGTTTTAACGCGAAAAACAGCATAAAACGACGAAATTTTTATTATTCGTTTTTATTAATATTGCGTCTATTTGAACGATTTCAACGATCTAAAATGCTTGAAAATGATTATTTTAGCAAAACAGCACGTTTTGAGTTTAATCTGCGTTTTAACGCGTAAAACAGCATAAAAACGACGAAATTTTTTATTATTGGTTTTTATTAATATTGCTTCTATTTGAACGATTTCAACGATCTAAAATGCTTCGAAAATGCTTATTTTAGCAAAACGCTTTTGAGTTTAATCTGCGTTTTAACGCGTAAAACAGCATAAAACGACGAATTTTTATTATTCGTTTTTATTAATATTGCGTCTATTTGAACGATTTCAACGATCTAAAATGCTTGAATATTATTAGCAGCAAAACAGCAGTTTTGAGCTTTAATCTGCGTTTTAACGCGTAAAACAGCATAAAACGACGAATTTTTATTATTCGTTTTTATTAATATTTCTTCTATTTGAACGATTTCAACGATCTAAAAATGCTTGAAAATGTTTATTTTAGCAAAACAGCACGTTTTTGAAAGCTTTAATCTGCGTTTTAACGCGTAAACAGCATAAAACGACACGAAATTTTTTATTATTCGTTTTTTATTAATATTGCGTCTATTTGAACGATTCTTAACGATCTAAAATGCTTGAAAAATGATTATTTTAGGCAAAACAGCACGTTTCAGCTTTAATCTGCGTTTTAACGCGTAAAACAGCATAAAACGACGAATTTTTTATTATTCGTTTTTTATTAATATTGCTTCTATTTGAACGATTTCAACGATCTAAATGCGTGAAAATGCTTATTTTAGCAAAAACAGCACGTTTTGAGTTTAATCTGCGTTTTAACGCGTAAAACAGCATAAAACGACGAAATTTTTATTATTCGTTTTTATTAATATTGCGTCTATTTGAACGATTTCAACGATCTAAAATGCTTGGAAAATGATTATTTTAGCAAAACAGCAGGTTTTGAGCTTTAATCTGCGTTTCTTTAACGCGTAAAACAGCATGTAAAAACGACGAATTTTTATTATTCGTTTTTATTAATATTGTTTCTATTTGAACGACAACGATGTAAAAAATGCTTGAAAATACTTATTTTGCAAAACAGCACGTTTTGAGCTTTAATTCGCATTTTAACGCGTAAACAGCAAAAAAAAGGACGAAATTTTTATTATTCGTTTTATTAATATTGCGTCTATTTGAAACGATTTCAACGATCTAAAATGCTTGAAAATGATTATTTAGCAAAACAGCACGTTTTGAGCTTTAATCCGCGTTTCTTTACGCGTAAAACAGCTATAAAACGACGAATTTTTATTATTCGTTTTTATTGATATTGCTTCTTATTTGAACGATTTCAACGATCTAAAAATGCTTGAAAATGTATTTTAGCAAAACAGCACGTTTTGAGCTTTAATCTGCGTTTTAACGCGTTAAACAGCATAAAAAACGACGAAATTTTTATTCTTCGTTTTTATTAATATTGCGTCTATTTGAACGATTTCAACGATCTAAATGCTTGAAATGATTATTTTAGCAAAACAGCACGTTTTGAGCTTTTTAATCTGCGTTTTCTTTAACGCAAAACAGCATAAAAACGACGAATTTTTTTATTATTCTTTCGTTTTTATTAATATTGCTTCTATTTGAACGATTTAACGATCTAAAATGCTTTGAAAATGCTTATTTTAGCAAAACAGCACGTTTGAGCTTTAATCTGCGTTTTAACGCGTGAAACAAGCATAAAAATGACGAAATTTCTTTTTATTATTCGTTTTTTATTAATATTGCGTCTATTTGATCGATTTCAACGATCTAAAGTGCTTGAAAAAATGATTATTTTGTTAAAACAGCACGTTTTGAGCTTTAACGTGCTTCTAAACGCGTAAAACAGCATAAAACGACGAAATTTTTATTATTTGTTTTTATTAATATTGCGTCTATTTGAACGACGATCTAAAAATGCTTGAATATGATTATTTTAGCAAAAAACAGCACGTTTTGAGCGCTTTAATCGCGTTTTAACGCGCGTAAAAACAGCATAAAACGACGAATTTTTATTATTCGTTTTTATTAATATTTCTTCTATTTGAAATAATTTCTAAATGATCTAAAATGCTCGAAAATGCTTATTTTTAGCAAAACAGCAATGTTTTGAGCTTTAATCTGCGTTTAAACGCGTAAAAATACATAAAAAAAACGAGACGTTCTTTATTACCCGTTTTATTAATATTAGTGTCTATTTGAACGATTTCAACGATCTAAAATGCTTGAAAATGATTATTTTTAAAGCGTTGGAAGCACGTTTTACCTTAATCTGCGTTTTAATGCGCAAAACAGCATAAAACGACGAATTTTATTATTCGCTTTTGCCATTATTGCGTCTATTTGAACGATTTCAACGATCTAAAATGCTTGAAAATGCTTATTTTAGCAAAACAGCACGTTTTGAGCTTTAATCTGCGTTTTAACGCGTAAAACAGCATAAAACGACAAAATTTTTATTATTCCTGTTTTTTATTAATATTGCGTCTATTTGGAACGATTTCAACCATCTAAAAATGCTTGAAAATGATTATTTTAGCAAAACAGCACGTTTGAGCTTTAACTGCGTTTTAACGCGTAAAACAGCATAAAACGACGAAATTTTTATTATTCGTTTTTATTAATATTGCTTCTATTTGAACGATTTCAACGATCTAAAAATGCTTGAAAATGCTTATTTTGTGCAAAAACAGCACGTTTTGAGCTTTAATCTGCGTTTAACGCGTAAAACAGCATAAAAACGAAGAATTTTTATTATCTGTTTTTATTAATATTGTTTCTATTTGAACGATTTCAACGATCTAAAAATGCTTGAAAAGGCTTATTTTTAGCAAACAGCACGTTTTGAGCTTTAATCTGCGTTTTAACGCGTAAAGCAGCATAAAAACCACGAAATTTTTATTATTCGTTTTATATTAATATTGCGTCTATTTGAACGATTTCAACGATCTAAAATGCTTGAAAATGATTATTTTAGCAAACAGCACGTTTTGAGCTTTCTTTAATCTACGTTTTAACGCGTAAAACAGCATAAAAACGACGAAATTTTATTATTCGTTTTTATTAATATTGCGTCTATTTGAACGATTTCAACGATCTAAAATGCTTTGAATATGATTATTATTTTAGCACAACAGCACGTTTTGGAGCTTTAATCTGCGTTTTAACGCGTAAAACAGCATAAAACAACGAATTTTTTATTATTCATTTTTATTAATATTTCTTCTATTTGAACGATTTCAACGGATCTAAAATGCTTGAAAATGATTATTTTAAAGCAAAAACAAAGCACGTTTTGAGCTTTAATCTGCGTTTTAACGGCGTAAAACAGCATAAAACGACGAATTTTTATTATTCGTTTTTATTAATATTGCGTCTATTTGAACGTGATTTCAACGATCTAAAATGCTTGAAAATGCTTATTTTATCAAAACAGCACGTTTTGAGCTTTAATCTGCGTTTTAACGCGTAAAACAAAAGCATGAAAACGACAAAATTTTTATTATTCGTTTTATTAATATTGCGTCTATTTGCCGATTTCCAACGATCTAAAATGCTTGAAAGGGAATATTTTAGCCAAAACAGCACGTTTTGAGCTTTAATCTGCGTTTTAACGCGTAAAAACAGCATAAAAAACGACGAATTTTTATTATTCGTTTTTATTAATATTGCTTCTATTTGAACGATTTCAACGATCTAAAAATGCTTGAAAATGATTATTTTAGCCAAACAGCACGTTTTGAGCTTTAATCTGCGTTTTAACGCGTAAAACAGCATAAAACGACGAAATTTTTATTATTCGTTTTTTATTAATATTGCGTCTATTATTTTGGAACGATTTCAACGATCTAAAATGGTTGAAAATGATTATTTTAGCCAAACAGCACGTTTTGAGCTTTAATCTGCGTTTAACGCGTAAAACAGCATAAAACGACGAAATTTTTATTATTCGTTTTTATTAATAATATTGCGTCTTATTTGAACGATTTCAACGATCTAAAATGCTTGAGATTATTTTAGCAAAACAGCACGTTTTGAAATATTTCTCTTTAATCTGCGTTTTAACGCGTAAAACAGCATAAAACGACGAAATTTTTATTATTCGTTTTTTTATTAATATTGGTGCCTTATTTGAACGATTTCAACGATCTAAAATGCTTGAAAATGATTATTTTAGCAAAACAGCACGTTTTGAGTTTTCTTTAATCTGCGTTTAACGCGTAAAAACAGCATAAAACGACGAATTTTTATTATTTGTTTTTATTACTATTGCTTCTATTTGAACGATTTCAACGATCTAAAATGCTTGAAAATGCTTATTTTGTGCTAAACAGCACGTTTTGAGCTTTAATCTGAGTTTAACGCGTAAAACAGCATAAAACGACGAAATTCTTTTTAGCTTATTCGTTTTTATTAATATTGCGTCTATTTAAAACGATTTCCAACGATCTAAAATGCTTGAAAATGATTATTTTAGCCAAACAGCACGTTTTGAGTTTAATCTGCGTTTTAACGCGTAAAAAACAAAAGCATAAAAACGACGAATTTTTATTATCTGTTTTTATTAATATTGCTCTATTTGAACTACTTCAACGATCTAAAATGCTTTGAAAATGATTATTTTTAGCCAAACAGCACGTTTTGAGCTTTAATCTGCGTTTTAACGCGCGTAAAACAGCATAAAAACGAAGAATTTTTTATTATTCGTTTTTATTAATATTGCTTCATTTGAACGATTTCAACGATCTAAAAATGCTTGAAAAGGTTTATTTTAGCAAAACAGCACGTTTTGAGCTTTAATCTGCGTTTTAACGCGCGGAAACAGCATAAAAACGACGAAATTCTTTTTATTATTCGTTTTTATTAATATTGCGTCTATTTGAACGATTTCAACGATCTAAAATGCTTGAAAAATGATTATTTTAGCAAAACAGCACGTTTTGGCTTAATCTACGTTTTAACGCGCGTAAAACAGCATAAAACGACGAAATTTTTGTATTATTCGTTTTTTATTAATATTGCGTCTATTTGAACGATTTCAACGATCTAAAATGCTTGAATATGATTATTTTAGCACAACAGCACGTTTTGAGTTTTAATCTGCGTTTTAACGCGTAAACAGCATAAAAACAACGAATTTTTATTATTCGTTTTTAATATTGCGTCTATTTGAAACGACTTCAACGATCTAAAATGCTTGAAAACGATTATTTTAGCAAAACAGCACGTTTTGAGTTTTAATCTGCGTTTTAACGCGCGTAAACAGCATAAAACGACGAATTTTTATTATTCGTTTTTATTAATATTGCGTCTATTTGAACGATTTCCAACGATCTAAAAATGCTTGAAAATGTTTATTTTATCAAAACAGCACGTTTTGAGTTTTAATCTGCGTTTAACGCGTAAAACAGCATAAAACGACAAAATTTTTATTAATATTCGTTTTATTAATAATGCTCTATTTGAACGATTTCAACGATCTAAATGCTTGAAAATGCTTATTTTAGCAAACAGCACGTTTTGTTTTAACGGCGTTTTAAAGCAAAACAGCATAAAAACGACGAAATTTTATTATTCGTTTTTATTAATATTGCGTCTATTTGAACGATTTCAACGATCTAAAATGCTTGAATATGATTATTTTAGCACAACAGCACGTTTTGAGCTTTAATCTGCGTTTTAACGCGTAAAACAGCATAAAACAACGAATTTTTATTATTCGTTTTTATTAATATTGCGTCTATTTGAACGACTTCAACGATCTAAAATGCTTGAAAACGATTATTTTAGCAAAACAGCACGTTTTGAGCTTTAATCTGCGTTTTAACGCGTAAAACAGCTATAAAACGACGAATTTTTATTATTCGTTTTTATTAATATTGCGTCTATTTGAACGATTTCAACGATCTAAAATGCTTGAAAATGCTTATTTTATCAAAACAGCACGTTTTGAGCTTTAATCTGCGTTTTAACGCGTAAACAGCTATAAAACGACAAAATTTTTATTATTCGTTTTTATTAATAATGCTTCTATTTGAACGATTTCAACGATCTAAAATGCTTGAAAATGCTTATTTTAGCAAAACAGCACGTTTTGAGCTTTAATCTGCGTTTTAAAGCGTAAAACAGCATAAAACGACGAAATTTTTATTATTCGTTTTTATTAATATGCGTCTATTTAAACGATTTCAACGATCAAAATGCTTGAATGATTATTTTAGCAAAACAGCACGTTTTGAGCTTTAATCTGCGTTTTAACGCGTAAAACAGCATAAAATCGACGAATTTTTATTATTCGTTTTTATTAATATTGCTTCTGATTTGAACGATTTCAACGATCTAAAAATGCTTGAAAATGCTTATTTTAGCAAAACAGCACGTTTTGAGCTTTAATCTGCGTTTTAACGCGTAAAACAGCATAAAACGACGAAATTTTATTATTCGTTTTTATTAATATTGCATCTATTTAAACGATTTCAACGATCTAAAATGCTTGAAAATGATTATTTTAGCAAAAACAGCACGTTTTGAGCTTTAATCTGCGTTTTAACGCGTAAAACAGCATAAAACGACGAATTTTTTATTATTCGTTTTTATTAATATTGCTTCTATTTGAACGATTTCAACGATCTAAATGCTTGAAAATGCTTATTTTAGCAAAACAGCACGTTTTGAGCATTAATCTGCGTTTTAACGCGTAAAACAGCATAAAACGACGAAATTTTTTATTATTCGTTTTTATTAATATTGCGTCTATTTGATCGATTTCAACGATCTAAAAGTGCTTGAAAATGATTATTTTAGCAAAACAGCACGTTTTGAGCTTTAATCTGCGTTTTAACGCGTAAAACAGCATAAAACGACGAAATTTTTATTATTCGTTTTATTAATATTGCGTCTATTTGAACGATTTTAACGATCTAAAATGCTTGAATATAGATTATTTTAGCAAAACAGCACGTTTTGAGCTTTAATCTGCATTTTAACGCGTAAAACAGCATAAAACGACGAAATTTATATTATTCGTTTTTATTAATAGCAAAACCATCTTTTGAGTTTAATTGCGTTTAAGCGAAAAGCTTATTTAACGAAATTTTTTTTTGTTTTTTAATCCGTTTCGTAAACGATTCAAACGACAAAATTTTTATTAATTTTTTATTGAAATAGCCTTTTGGAGTTAATTCGTTTTAACGCTAAAAAGATTATTAAAGACGAAATTGCTTTTATCTTATTTGCGTTTTTAACGATTTAACATCTAAAAATGCAAAATTTTTTATCGTTTTATAAATTGAGTTATTGCGTTTTCAACGTAAAAGCATAAATAGATATTTTATATTCGCTTTTTTTATTTGCGTCTATTTAACGATTTCAACATCTAAAATTTGGAAATATTTTGAAAAAGTTTATTTATTTTGCGTTAACGCGTAAACAGCATAAAACGAAAAATTTTTTTATGTTTTATTACTTTGCGTTATTTGAACGATTTCAACGATTAAAAGCTTAAAATGTGAAATTTTAGAAAAGCAGTTTTAGTTTAAGCGTCTTTAACCAAACGCATAAAAACGAAAATTTTTTATATTCGTTTTTTATATTGCGTTATTTGAACGATTTCAACGTCAAAAATGTTGAAAATTTTTATAATTTGGTTTTTAATCTTGTTTTAACGCGTAAAACAGCATAAAAGACGAATTGATTATTTTTTTATTAATATTGTTTTTAACGATTTCAACGATCTAAAATGCTGAAAATACTTATTTAAGAAAACAGCACGTTTTGAGCTTTATTTTGCTTAAACAGCTTTTAGCTAAAAACGACGAAATTTTATTATTCGTTTTTACAATAATTTTATTTCGAGATTTAACCATCTAAAATGCTTGAAAATGATTATTTTGAAAACAGCAGGTTTTGAGCTTTAATCTGCGTTTTAACGCGTAAACACTTTTAAAACGACGAATTTTTTATTATTCGTTTTATTATATTGCTTCTATTGAACGATTTCAATGATCTAAAATGCTTGAAAAGATTTATTTTACAAAACTGGTTTGAGTTATCTGCGTTTTAACGCGTAAAACAGCATAAAAACGGCAGAAATTTTTATTGTTGTTTTATTAATATGCGTCTATTTGAACGATTTCAGCGATCTAAAATGCTTGAAAATGATTATTTTTAGCAAAACAGCACGTTTTGAGCTTTAATCTGCGTTTTTAACGCGTAAAACAGCATAAAAACGACGAATTTTTATTATTCGTTTTTATTAATAATGCTTCTATTTGCACGATTTCAACGATCTAAAATGGCGTAAACTTATTTTAGCAAAACAGCACGTTTGAGCTTTAATCTGCGTTTTAACGCGTAAAAACGGCATAAAACGACAGAAATTTTTATTATTCGTTTTTTATTAATGGCGCGCCTATTTGGTGAACAGCGATCTAAGTAGCGAAAGTAGTTATTTTAGCAAACAGCGCGTTTTGAGCACAATCTGCGTTTTAACGCGTAAAACAGCATAAAGACGAATTTTTATTATTCGTTTTATTAATATTGCTTCATTTGAACGATTTCAGCGATCTAAAATGCTTGAAAATGCTTATTTTTTGCAAAACAGCACGTTTTGAGCGCAATCTGCGTTTTAACGTAAAACAGCATAAAAACGGCAAATTTTATTATTCGTTTTTTATTAATATTGCGTCTATTTGAACGATTTCAACGATCTAAAATGCTTGAAAATGATTATTTTAGCAAAACAGCACGTTTTGAGCTTTAATCTGCGTTTTAACGCGTAAAACAACATAAAACGACGAAATTTTCTTATTCTGGGTTTTTGGTATGTATGCGTCTATTTGAACGATTTCAACGTTCTACAAAATGCTTGAATATATGATTATTTTATGAAAACAGCACGTTTTGAGCTTTGATGCTGCGTTTAACGCGTAAAACAGCATAAAAACGACAGATTTTTATTATTCGTTTTTATTAATATTTCTTCTATTTGAACGATTTCAACGATCTAAAATGCTTGAAAATGCTTATTTTATAAAACAGCGTTTTGAGCTTTAATCTGCGTTTTAACGCGTAAAACAGCATAAAACGACGAATTTATTATTCGTTTTTATTAATATTGTTTCTATTTGAACAGTTTAAGCGATCTAAAATGCTTTGTGCTTATTTTATCAAAACAGCACGTTTGAGCATTAATCTGCGTTTTAACGCGTAAACAGCATAAAAACGACAGAAATTTTTATTATTCGTTTTTTATTAATATTGCGTCTATTTGAGACAGTTTTAACGATCTAAAATGCTTGAAAATGATTATTTTGTAAACAGCACGTTTTGAGCTTTAATCTGCGTTTAACGCTGTCAAACAGCATAAAACGACAGAAATTTTTATTATTCGTTTTTACAGTAATATTGCGTCTATTTGAGAACGGTTTCAACGATCTAAAATGCTTGAAAATGATTATTTTTCGCAAAACAGCACGTTTGAGCTTTAATCTGCGTTTTAACGCGTAAAACAACATAAAACGACGAATTTTTGTTATTCGTTTTTATCAATATTGCTTCTATTTGAACAGTTTCAACGATCTAAAATGCTTGAAAATGCTTATTTTAGCAAAACAGCACGTTTTGAGCTTTAATCTGCGTTTTAACGTAAAACAGCATAAAACGACGAAATTTTTATTATTTATTCGATTTTTATTAATATTGCGTCTGCTTGAACGGTTTCAACGATCTAAATTAGCGAAAATGATTATTTTAGCAAAACAGCACGTTTGAGCTTTAATCTGCGTTTTAACGCGTAAAACAGCATAAAAACGACTGATTTTTTATTATTCGTTTTTTATTAATATTTCTTCTATTTGAACGATTTCCAACGATCTAAAATGCTTGAAAATGCTTATTCTAGCAAAACAGCACGTTTTGTGTGCTTTAATCTACTACGTTTTAACGCGTAAAACAGCATAAAAACGACGATTTTTTTTATTATTCGTTTTATTTAATATTTTCTTTCTATTTGAACGGTTCAACGATCTAAAATGCTTGAAAATGCTTATTCACAACAAAACAGCACGTTTTGAGCTTTAATCTGCGTTTTTAACGCGTAAACAGCTTATAAAACGACAGAAATTTTTATTATTCGTTTTATTAATGTGCGTCTATTTGAACGATTTCAACGATCTAAAATGCTTGAAAATGATTATTTTAGCAAACAGCACGTTTTGAGCTTTTAATCTGCGTTTTTAACGCGTAAAACGTATAAAAACGACGAATTTTTATTATTCGTTTTTATTAATATTGCGTCTATTTGAACGATTTCAACGTCTAAAATGCTTGAAATGCTTATTTTAGCAAAACAGCACGTTTTGAGCTTTAATCTGCGTTTTAACGCGTAAAACAGCATAAAACGACGAAATTTTTATTATTCGTTTTTATTAATATTGCGTCTATTTGAACGATTTCAACGATCGTCTTGAAAATGAGATTATTTTAGCAAAACAGCACGTTTTGAGCTTTAATCTGCGTTTTAACGCGTAAAACAGCATAAAACGACGAAGATTTTTTATTATTCGTTTTTATTATTGTAGCTTCTATTTGAACGATTTCAGCGATCTAAAATGCTTGAAAATGCTTATTTTTAGCAAAACAGCGCGTTTGAGCTTTTAATCTGCGTTTTCCCAACGCGTAAAACAGCATAAAAACGACGAAATTTTTTATTATTCGTTTTATTAATATTGCGTCTATTTGAACGATTTCAACGATCTAAAATGCTTGAAAATGATTATTTTAGCAAAACAGCCCGTTTTGAGTTTTTAATCTACGTTTAACGCGTAGAACAGCATAAAACGACGAAATTTTTTATTATTCGTTTTTATTAATATTGCGTCTATTTGAACGATTTCAGCTTTCTAAAATGCTTGAATATGATTATTTTAGCAAAACAGCACGTTTTGAGCTTTAATCTGCACGTTTTAACGCGTAAAGAGCAGCATAAAACGACGAATTTTTATTATTCGTTTTATTAATATTTCTTCTATTTAGACGATTTCAACGATCTAAAATGCTTGAAAATGCTTATTTTAGCAAAACAGCACGTTTGAGCTTTAGTCTGCGTTTTTAACGCGTAAAACAGCATAAAACCACAGGAAATTTTTATTATTCGTTTTTTTATTAATGTGCGTCTATTTGAACGATTTCAACGATCTAAAATGCTTGAAAATGATTATTTTAGCTAAACAGCACGTTTGAGCTTTAATCAGCGTTTTAACGCGTAGAACAGCATAAAAACGACGAAATTTTTATTATTCGTTTTTTATTAATATTGCGTCTATTTGAACGATTTCAACGATCTAAAATGCTTGAAAATGATTATTTTTAGCTAAACAGCACGTTTTGAGCTTTAATCCTGCGTTTTTAACGCGTAAAGCAACATAAACGACAGAAATTTTTATTATTCGTTTTTATTAATATTGCGTCTATTTGAACGATTTCAACGATCTAAAGATGCTTGAAAATGATTATTATTTTAGCAAAAGGCAGCGCGTTTTGAGCTTTAATCTGCGTTTTAACGCGTAAGAGCAGCATAAAACGACGGGGAATTTTTATTATTCGTTTTTATTAATATTTATATTTTGAACGATTTCAACGATCGTCTTGAAAATGATTATTTTATGAAACAGCCCGTTTGAGTTTTTTTTTAATCTGCGTTTTAACGTAGAACAGCTTTATAAAAACGATGAAATTTTGTTATTCGTTTTTTATTAATATAGCGTCTATTTGAACGATTTCAACTATCTAAATGCTTGAAAATGATTATTTTAGCAAAACAGCACGTTTTTTAGCTATAATCTGCGTTTTTTAACGCGTAAAACAGCATAAAAACGACAGATTTTTTATTATTCGTTTTTTTATTAATATTGCTTCTATTTGAACGATTTCAACGATCTAAAATGCTTGAAAATGCTTATTTTATAAAACAGCACGTTTTGAGCTTTTAATCTGTTTTTAACGCGTAAAACAGCATAAAAACGACGAATTTTTTATTATTCGTTTTTTTTTATTAATATTAAACTATATTTGAACGATTTCAACGATCTAAAATGCTTGAAAATGCTTATTTTAGCAAAACAGCACGTTTTGAGGGTTTTATCTGCGTTTTAGCGCGTAAAACAGCATAAAAACGACGAGGAATTTTTATTATTCGTTTTTATTAATGGCCGTCTATTTGAACGGTTCAACGATCCTGGATGCTTGAAAATGATTATTTTAGCAAAACAGCACGTTTTTGGAAGGCTGCGTCACGCGTTTTAACGCGTAAAACAGCATAAAAACGACAGATTTTTTATTATTCGTTTTTTCTAATATGCTTCTATTTAGATGATTTCAACGATCTAAAAATGCTTGAAAATGCTTATTTTATAGCAAAACAGCACGTTTGAGCTTTAATCTGCGTTTTAACGCGTAAAACAACATAAAACGACAGAAATTTTATTATTCGTTTTATTAATATTGCGTCTATTTGAACAGTTTCAACGATCTAAGATGCTTTAGAAAATGATTATTTTAGCAAAACAAGCACGTTTTGAGGCTTTAATCTACGATTTTAACGCGTAAAACAGCATAAAAACGACAGATTTTTATTGAGCTGTTTTTATTAATATTGCTTCTATTTGAACAGTTCAACGATCTAAAATGCTTGAAAATGATTATTTTTAGCAAAACAGCGTTTTGAGCTTTAATCTGCGTTTTAACGCGTAAAACAGCGCATAAAACGACGAATTTTTATTATTCGTTTTTTATTAATATTTCTTCTATTTGAACGATTTCCAACGATCTAAAATGCTTGAAAATGCTTATTTTAGCAAAACAGCACGTTTGAGCTTTTAATCTGCGTTTTAACGCGTAAAACAGCATAAAAACGACGAATTTTTTATTATTCGTTTTATTAATATTTGCTTCTATTTGAACGTTTCAACGGTCGTCTTGAAAATGCTTATTTTTGCAAAACAGCACGTTTGAGTTTAACTGCGTTTTAACGCGTAAAACAACATAAAAACGACGAAATTTTTTTATTATTCGTTTTTATTAATATTGCGTCTATTTGAACGATTTCAACGATCTAAAATGCTTGAAAATGATTATTTTAGCAAAACAGCACGTTTTGAGTTTTTAATCTGCGTTTTAACGCGTAAACAGCATAAAACGACGAATTTTTAATTTTTCCCGTTTTTATTAATATTGCTTTATTTGAACGATTTCAACGATCAAAAAATGCTTGAAATTTTATTTTAGCAAAACAGCACGTTTTGAGCTTTAATCTGCGTTTTAACGCGTAAAACAGCATAAAACGACGAAATTTTTATTATTCGCTTTTTTTTAAATATTGCGTCTATTTGAACGATTTCAACGATTTAAAATGCTTGAAAATGATTATTTTAGCAAAACAGCACGTTTTATTTAATCTGGTTTTAACTCGAAAAACAGCATAAAAACGACGAATTTTTTATTATTCGTTTTTATTAATATTGCTTCTATTTCAACGATTTCAACGATCAAAAAGCTTGAAAATTTTATTTTAGCAAAACAGCACGTTTTGAGTTTTAATCTGCGTTTTAACGCGTAAAACAGCAAAAAAACGACGAAATTTTTATTATTCTTTTTATTAATATTGCGTCTATTTGAACGATTTCAACGATCTAAAGTGCTTAAAAATGATTATTTTAGCAAAACAGCACGTTTTGAGCTTTAATCTGCGTTTTAACGCGTAAAAACAGCATAAAACGACAAAATTTTTATTATTCGTTTTATAATATTGCGTCTATTTGAACGATTTCAAGGGATCTAAAATGCTTGAATATGATTATTTTAGCAAAACAGCACGTTTTGAGCTTTAATCTGCTTTTTAACGCGTAAAACAGCATAAAAACGACGAACTTTTTATTATTCGTTTTTATTAATTTTTCTTCTATTTGAACGATTTCAACGATCTAGATTGCTTGAAAATGCTTATTTTAGCAAAACAGCACGTTTTGAGCTTTAATCTGCGTTTTAACGGAAAACTGCAAAAAAAACGACGAAATTTTTATTATTCGTTTTTTATTAATATTGCGTCTATTTGAACGATTTCAACGATCTAAAATGCTTGAAATGATTATTTTAGCAAAACCGCACGTTTTGAGCTTTAATCTGCGTTTTAACGCGTAAAACAGCATAAAACGACGAATTTTTATTATTCGTTTTTATTAATATTGCTTCTATTTGAACGATTTCAACGATCTAAAATGCTTGGAAAATGCTTTATTTTAGCAAAACAGCACGTTTTGAGTTTTAATCTGCGTTTTAACGCGAAAAACAGCATAAAAACGACGAATTTTTTATTATTCGTTTTTATTAATATTGCTTCAATTTGAACGATTTCAACGATCTAAAATGCTTGAAAATGCTTATTTTAGCAAAACAGCACGTTTTGAGCTTTAATCTGTGTTTAACGCGTAAAACAGCATAAAAACGACAAAATTTTTTATTATTCGTTTTTATTAATATTGCGTCTATTTGAACGATTTCAACGATCTAAAATGCTTGAAAATGATTATTTTAGCAAAACAGCACGTTTTGAGCTTTAATCTGCGTTTTAACGCGTAAAACAGCATAAAAACGACGAATTTTTATTATTCGTTTTTATTAATATTGCGTCTATTTGAACGATTTCAACGATCTAAAGTGCTTGAAAATGATTATTTTAGCAAAACAGCACGTTTTGAGCTTTAATCTGCGTTTTAACGCGTAAAACAGCATATAAACGACGAAATTTTTATTATTCGTTTTTTATTAATATTGCGTCTATTTGAACAATTTCAACGATCTAAAATGCTTGAATATGATTATTTTAGCAAAACAGCACGTTTTGAGCTTTAATCTGCGTTTTAACGCGTAAAACAGCATAAAACGACGAATTTTATATTATTCGTTTTTATTAATATTTCTTCTATTTGAACGATTTCAACGATCTAAAATGCTTGAAAATGCTTATTTTAGCAAAACTGCACGTTTTGAGCTTTAATCTGCGTTTTAACGCGTAAAACAGCATAAAACGACGAAATTTTTATTATTCGTTTTTATTAATAATGCGTCTATTTGAACGATTTCAACGATCTACAATGCTTGAAAATGCTTATTTTAGCAAACAGCACGTTTTGAGCTTTTAATCTGCGTTTTAACGCGTAAAACAGCATAAAAACGACGAAATTTTATTATTCGTTTTTATTAATATTGCGTCTATTTGAACGATTTCAACGATCTAAAATGCTTGAAAATGCTTATTTTAGCAAAACAGCACGTTTTGAGCTTTAATCTGCGTTTTAACGCGTAAAACAGCATAAAACGACGAAATTTTTATTATTCGTTTTTATTAATATTGCGTCTATTTGAACGATTTCAACGATCTAAAATGCTTGAAAATGTGATTTTAGCAAAAAGCACGTTTTGAGCTTTAATCTGCGTTTTAACTCGTAAAACAGCATAAAAAACGACGAATTTTTATTATTCGTTTTTATTAATATTGCTTCTATTTGAACGATTTCAACGATCTACAATGCTTGAAAATGCTTATTTTAGCAAAACAGCACGTTTTGAGCTTTAATCTGCGTTTTAACGCGTAAAACAGCAAAAAAACGACGAAATTTTTATTATTCGTTTTTATTAATATTGCGTCTATTTGAACGATTTCAACGATCTAAATGCTTGAAAATGATTATTTTAGCAAAACAGCACGTTTTGAGCTTTAATCTGCGTTTTAACGCGTAAAACAGCATAAAACGACGAATTTTTATTATTCGTTTTTCATTAATATTGCGTCTATTTGAACGATTTCAACGATCTAAAATGCTTGAAAATGCTTATTTTAGCAAAACAGCACGTTTTGAGCTTTTAATCTGCGTTTTAACGCGTAAAACAGCATAAAAACGACGAAATTTTTATTATTCGTTTTTTATTAATATTGCGTCTATTTGAACGATTTCAACGATCTAAAATGCTTGAAAATGATTATTTTAGCAAAACAGCACGTTTTGGCTTTAATCTGCGTTTTAACGCGTAAAACAGCATAAAACGACGAATTTTTTATTATTCGTTTTTATTAATATTGCTTCTATTTGAACGATTTCAACGATCTAAAATGCTTGAAAATGCTTATTTTAGCAAAACAGCATGTTTTGAGTTTTATTCCGTTTTAACGCGTAAAACAGCATCAAAACGACGAAATTTTTATTATTCGTTTTTATTAATATTGCGTCTATTTGAACGATTTCAACGATCTAAATGCTTGAAAATGATTATTTTAGCAAAACAGCACGTTTGAGCTTTAATCTGCGTTTTAACGCGTAAAACAGCATATACGACAAATTTTATTATTCGTTTTTATTAATATTGCGTCTATTTGAACAATTTCAACGATCTAAAAATGCTTGAATATGATTATTTTAGCAAAAACAGCACGTTTTACTTTTAATTGCGTTTTAACGCGTAAAACAGCATAAAACGACGAATTTTATATTATTCGTTTTTATTAATATTTCTACTATTTGAACGATTTCAACGATCTAAATGCTTGAAAATGCTTATTTTACAAACAGCGTTTTGAGCTTTAATCTGCGTTTTAACGTAAAAATAAAAACGATAAATTTTATTATTCGTTTTTATTAATATTGCGTCTATTTGAACGATTTCAACGATCTACATGCTTAAAATGATTATTTTAGCAAAACAGCACGTTTTGAGCTTTAATCTGCAGTTTTAACGTAAACAGCATAAAACGACGAATTTTTTATTATTCGTTTTTATTAATATTGCGTCTTTTGAAGATTTCAACGATCTAATGCTTGAAATGCTTATTTAAGCAAAACAGCACGTTTTTTAATCTGCGTTTTTTAACGCGTAAAACAGCATAAAAACGACGAAATTTTTATTATTCGTTTTTATTAATATTGCGTCTATTTGAACGATTTCAACGATCTAAAATGCTTGAAAATGATATTTTAGAAAAGCACGTTTTGCGCTTTAATCTGCGTTTTAACGCGTAAACAGCATAAAACGACGAATTTTTTATTATTCGTTTTTATTATTACTTCTATTTGAACGATTTCAACGATCTAAAATGCGGAAAATGCTTATTTTAGCAAAACAGCACGTTTTGATTTTAATCTGCGTTTTTATGCGTAAAACAGCAAAAAACGACGAAATTTTTATTATTCGTTTTTATTATATTGCGTCTATTTGAACGATTTCAACGATCTAAAATGCTTGAAAATTATTATATTTTAAAAAAGCACGTTTTGAGTTTAATCTGCGTTTCGCGTAAAACAGCATAAAACGACGAATTTTTATTATTTTTATTAATATTGCTTCTATTTGAACGATTTCAACGATCTAAAATTTGAAAATTTATTTTAGCAAAACAGCACGTTTTGAGCTTTAATCTGCGTTTTAACGCGTAAAACAGCATAAAACAACATTTTTTAATATTCGTTTTTGTAATATTGCTTCTATTTGAACGATTCCAACGATCTAAAATGCTTGAAAATGCTTATTTTAGCAAAACAGAACGTTTTGAGCTTCAATCTGCGTTTTAAAGCGTAAAACAGCATAAAACGACGAAATTTTTATTATTCGTTTTTTATTAATATTGCGTCTATTTGAACGATTTCAACGATCTAAAGTGCTTGAAAATGATAATTTTAGCAAAAACAGCACGTTTTGAGCTTTAATCTGCGTTTTAACGCGTAAAACAGCATAAAACGACGAAATTTTATTTTTCGTTTTTATTAATATTGCGTCTATTTGAACGATTTCAACGATCTAAAATGCTTGAAAATGATTATTTTAGCAAAACAGCACGTTTTGAGCTTTTAATCTGCGTTTTAACGCGTAAAACAGCATAATAACGACGAAATTTTTATTATTCGTTTTAATTAATATTGCGTCTATTTGAACGATTTCAACGATCTAAAATGCTTGAAAATGATTATTTTAGCAAAACAACACGTTTTGAGCTTTAATCTGCGTTTTAACGCGTAAAACAGCATAAAACGACGAATTTTTATTATTCGTTTTTATTAATATTGCTTCTATTTGAACGATTTCAACGATCTAAATTGCTTGAAAATGCTCATTTTGCAAAACATCACGTTTTGAGCTTTCAATCTGCGTTTTAACGCGTAAAACAGCATAAAACGACGATTTTTTATTATTCGATTTTTATTAATATTGCTAATATTTGAACGATTTCAACGATCTAAAATGCTTGAAAATGCTTATTTTAGCAAAACAGCACGTTTTGAGCTTTAATCTGCGTTTTAATGCGTAAACAGCATAAAACGACAAAATTTTTATTAGTCGTTTTTAATTAATATTGCGTCTATTTGAACGATTTCAACGATCTAGAATGCTTGAAAATGATTATTTTAGCAAAACAACACGTTTTGAGCTTTAATCTGCGTTTTAACGCGTAAAACAGCATAAAACGACGAATTTTTATTATTCGTTTTTATTAATATTGCTTCTATTTGAACGATTTCAACGATCTAAAATGCTTAAAATGCTTATTTTAGCAAAACAGCGTTTTGAGCTTTAATCTGCGTTTTAACGCGTAAAACAGCATAAAAACGACGAAATTTTTATTATTCGTTTTTATTAATATTGCGTCTATTTGAACGATTTCAACGATCAAAATGCTTGAAAATGATTATTTTAGCAAAACATCACGTTTTGAGCTTTAATCTGCGTTTTAAGCGTAAAACAGCAAAAAAACGACGAATTTTTTATTATTCGTTTTTATTAATATTGCTTCTATTTGAACGATTTCAACGATCAAAAATGCTTGAAAATGCTTATTTTAGCAAAACAGCACGTTTTGAGTTTTTAATGTGCGTTTTAACGTGTAAAACAGCAAAAAAACGACGAAATTTTATTATTCGTTTTTATTAATATTGCGTCTATTTGAACGATTTCAACGATCTAAAATGCTTGAAAATGATTATTTTAGCAAAACAGCACGTTTTGAGGCTGTAATCTGCGTTTTAACGCGTAAAACAAAAAAAATCAACGAATTTTTTTATTATTCGTTTTTATTAATATTGCTTCTATTTGAACGATTTCAATGATCTAAAATGCTTGAAAATGATTATTTTAGCAAAACAGCACGTTTTAGCTTTAATCTGCGTTTACGCGTAAAACAGCATATAAACGACAAAATTTTTATTATTCTTTTTTTTAGTAATATTGCTTCTATTTGAACGATTTCAACGATCTAAAATGCTTGAAAATGCTAATTTTAGCAAAAGAACGTTTTGAGCTTCAATCTGCGTTTAAAGCGTAAAACAGCATAAAACGACGAAATTTTATTATTCGTTTTTATTAATATTGCTTCGATTTGAACGATTTCAACGATCTAAAATGCTTGAAAATGCTTATTTTAGCAAAACAGCACGTTTTGAGCTTTAATCTGCGTTTTAACGCGTAAAAAAAGCATAAAACGACGAAATTTTTTATTATTCTTTTTTATTAATATTGCGTCTATTTGAACGATTTCAACGATCTAAAATGCTTGAAAATGATTATTTTAGCAAAACAGCACGTTTTGAGCTTTAATCTGCGTTTTAACGCGTAAAAAAAGCATAAAACGACGAATTTTTATTATTCGTTTTTATTAATATTGCATCTATTTGAACGATTTCAACGATCTAAAATGCTTGAAAATGATTATTTTAGCAAAACAGCACGTTTTGAGCTTTAATCTGCGTTTTAACGCGTAAAACACATAAAAACGACGAAATTTTTATTATTCGTTTTTTATTAATATTGCACTATTTGAACGATTTCAACGATCTAAAATGTTTTAAAAAATGATTATTTTAGCAAAACAGCACGTTTTGAGCTTTAATGTGCGTTTAACTTTAAAACAGCATAAAACGATTGAAATTTTTATTATTCGTTTTATTAATATTGCGTCTATTTGAAACGATTTCACGATCTAAAAATGCTTGAAAATGATTATTTTGCTAAAACAGCACGTTTGAGCTTTTAATCTGCGTTTTTACGCGTAAACAGCAAAAATCAACGAATTTTTATTATTCGTTTTATTAATATTGCTTTATTTTGAACGATTTCAATGATCTAAAATGGCTTGAAAATGCTTATTTAGCAAAACAGCACATTTTGAGTTTTTAATCTGCGTTTTAACTTAAAACAGCATACAAACGACGAAATTTTATTATTCGTTTTTATTAATTTACATCTATTTGAACGATTTCAACGATCTAAAATGCTTGAAAATGATTATTTTAGCAAAACAGCACGTTTTGAGTTTTTTAATCTGCGTTTTAACGCGTAAACAGATATAAACGACGAATTTTTATTATTCGTTTTTTAGTAATATTGCTTCTATTTGAACGATTTCAACGATCTAAAATGCTTGAAAATACTTATTTAGCAAAACAGAACGTTTTGAGCTTCAATCTGCGTTTTAAAGCGTAAACAGCATAACGACGAAATTTTTATTATTCGTTTTTATTAATATTGACGTCTTTTTGAACGATTTCAACGATCTAAAGTGCTTGAAAATGATAATTTTAGCAAAACAGCACGTTTTGAGCTTTAATCTGCGTTTTAACGCGTAAAACAGCATAAAACGACGAAATTTTTATTATTCGTTTTATTAATTGCGTCTATTTGAACGATTTCAACGATCTAAAATGCTTGAAAATGATTATTTTAGCAAAATAGCGTTTTGACTTTAATCTGCGTTTAACGCGTAAAACACATAAAACGACAATTTTTTATTATTCGTTTTATTAAAATTGCGTTATTTGAACGATTTGAACGATCTAAAATGCTGAAATGCTTATTTTTATAAAACAGCACGTTTTGAGCTTTAATCTGCGTTTTAACGCGTAAAACAGCAAAAACACGAATTTTTATTATTTGTTTTTATTAATATTGCGTCTATTTGAACGATTTCAACGATCTAAAATGCTTGAAAATCTTATTTTAGCAAAACAGCACGTTTTGAGCTAAACGGCGTTTTAACGCGTAAAACAGCATAAAACGATGAACTTTTATTATTGTTTTTTATTAATATTGCGTCTATTTGAACGATTTCAACGATTAAAATGCTTGAAAATGATTATTTTAGCAAAACAGCACGTTTTGAGCTTTAATCTGCTTTTTTAACGCGTAAAACAGCATAAAAACGACAAAATTTTTTATTATTCGTTTTTTATTAATATTGCATCTATTTGAACGATTTCAACGATCTAAAATGCTTGAAAATGATTATTTTAGCAAAACAGCACTTTTTGAGTTTAATCTGCGTTTTAACGCGTAAAACAGCATAAAACGACGAATTTTTATTATTCGTTTTTATTAATATTGCTTCTATTTGAACGATTTCATCGATCTAAAATGCTGAAAATGCTTTTTTTTAGCAAAACAGCAGGTTTTGAGTTTTTAATCTGCTTTTTTAACGCGAAAAAGAAAAAAAACGACGAAATTTTTATTATTCTTTTTTTTAATTGCGTCATTTGAACGATTTCAACGATCTAAAATGCTTGAAAATAAATTTTTAAGCAAACAGACGTTTTGAGCTTTAATCGCTTTTAACGCGTAAACAGCATAAAACGACAATTTTTATTATTCGTTTTACTAATATTGCTTTATTTGAACGATTTCAACGATCTAAATGCTTTGAAAATGCATTTTAGTAAAACAGCACGTTTGAGTTTAATCTGCGTTTTAACGCGTAAAACGCATAAAAACGACAAAATTTTTTATTATTCGTGTTTATTAATATGCGTCTATTTGAACGATTTCAACGATCTAAAATGTTTTGAAAAATGATTATTTTAGCAAAACAGCACGTTTTGAGCTTTAATCTGCATTTTAACGCGTAAAACAGCATAAAAGCGAATTTTTATTATTCGTTTATTAATATTGCTTCTATTTGAACGATTTAAGATCTAAAAGGGCAAAAATCTTATTTTAGCAAAAAAATTTCGAGAAATTTAATCTGTTTTAACGCGTAAAACAGCATAAAACGACGAATTTTTATTATTCGTTTTTTTTAAATATTGCGTCTATTTGAACGATTTCAACGATTTAAAGTGCTTGAAAATGATTATTTTAAAAACAGCCGTTTTGAGTTTAATCTGCGTTTTAACGCGTAAAACAGCATAAAACGACAAAATTTTTATTATTCGTTTTTTTAAATTGCGTCTATTTGAACGATTTAAACGATCAAAAATGCTTGAATTGATTACTTTAGCAAAACAGCACGTTTTGAGTTTTAATCTACGTTTTAACGCGTAAAACAGCATAAAACGACGAATTTTTATTATTCATTTTTATTAATATTTCTTCTATTTGAACGTTTCAACGATCTAAATGCTTGAAAATGCTTATTTAGCAAAACAGCACGTTTTGAGCTTTAATCTGCTTTTTAACGCGAAAAAACAGCAAAAACGCAAATTTTTATTATTCGTTTTTATTAATTTGCCTTTTTGAACGATTTCAACGATCTAAAATGCTTGAAAATGATTATTTTAGCAAAACAGCCGTTTTGAGTTTTTTCTGCGTTTTCGCGAAAAAACAAAAAAACACGAATTTTTTTTATTGTTTTTTTAAAAATTGCTCTATTTGAACGATTTCAAGTCAAAAATGCTTAAAAATGCTTATTTTAGCAAAACAGCACTTTTGAGTTTTTAATCTGCTTTTTAACTAAAACGCAAAAAAACGACAAAATTTTTTTATTATTTTTTTTTATTAATATTGGCCCCTATTTGAACGTTTCAACGTCAAAATGCTTGAAAATGATTATTTTGAAAACAGCACGTTTTGAGCAAACCTTTTTAACGCGTAAAACAGCATAAAACGACGAATTTTTTTTATTCTTTTTTAAATTTGTTTTATTTGAACGAAAACGATCTAAAATGTTGAAAATGCTTATTTTAGCAAAACAGACGTTTTGATTTTTAATCTGCTTTTTAAAAGCGTAAAACAGCAAAAAAAACGACGAAATTTTTTTATTCGTTTTATTAATTTGCGTCTATTTGAACGATTTCAACGATAAAATGCTTGAAAATGTTTATTTTAGCAAAACAGCACTTTTTTGAGTTTAATCTGCGTTTTAAGCGAAAAACAGCATAAAACGAGAATTTTTATTTTTTGTTTTTATTAATAGCTCTATTTGAACGATTTAACCAA
>NW_027046106.1:0-33241 GCF_025399875.1 Dalotia coriaria | reverse complement strand
TTTTTTCCTTTTTTAAAAAGGGAAATTTTAAAAAAAACCCTTTTAAAAACTTTTTTTTTGTTTCCTTAAAGGGTTTAAAGCCTTAAAAAACCGATTTTAAAAATGCTTTTTTGTTTTAACGTTGAAAGTTAAAAAGGCTTTTAAAAAAAAAAAAAAAAAAATTTGTCTTTTTATGTTTTTAGGGGTTTAAAAAAAAATAAAATCTGTTTTGTAAAAAGCATTTTGCAAACGTTGAAATTTCAAATAGACGAATTTTTTAAAAAAAACAATAAAAAAATTTTTTGCTTTTAGCGAAAAAACGCGTTAAAAAAAGGGTTTTTTTGGCAAAAAAAGCTTTTCGCATTTTAATTTAAATCTTTTAAATGGCAAATAAAAAAAATAATTTTTTTTTTATTTTTTAGCGAAAACGCGAAAAAAAACGCTTTTTTGCTAAAATGTTTTAAGCATTTTAACATTAAATCTTTTAAATAGACGAATATTAAAAAAACAATAAAAAAAAATTTCGTCGTTTTATGTTTTTTTACGGGGTTAAAACGCGATTAAAGCTAAAAACGTGCTTTTTTTAAAATAAGCTTTTTCCCTTTTATCGTGAAACGTTCAAATAACCAAAAAAATAAAACGAAAAAAAAAATTTTTCGTTTTTTTTTTACGCAAAAAACCAAAAAGGTTTTTTTTAAAAAATTTTAAATTTTAATTTAAAAAATGGAAAAAAAAAAAAAAAAAAAATTTTCTCTTTTTAATTTTTTGGAAACCTTAAAAGCCCCTGCTGTTTTGCTTTAAAAAGCATTTTCCCTTTTTAATCGTCAAACGTTAAATAAAGTAATAAAAAACGTAAAAAAAAATTGCTTTTTAGTTTTTTTAGCTTAAACGCGTTGCTAAAAACATTTTAAAAAAGCATTTTAATTTTTGCCCTGAAATTAAAAAAACCAATAAAAAAAAACGTTTAAAAATTCCCCTTGTTTTTTTCGTTAAAAGGGTTTTTTAAAAATAAAAATGCTGTTTTGCTAAAAAAGCATTTTCGAAAAGCGTTGTGTTAAATAAGAAAATTTTAATAAAAACAAATTAAATTTGGATTTTTTAAAACAAAATTAAAAAAAAGGGGTTTTTTTTTTTAAAATTTTGTTTTTTTAGTCAAATCGTTTAAAGCTTTTAAAAAAAAACCAATTAAAAAAAATTTTCCTTTTTATGGTTTAAAAAAACGAATTAAAAGTTTTTGTTTTCTAAAAAAGCATTTTCAAGCTTTTGCTTAAATTTCAAATAGACGAAATTTAAAAAACGAAAAAAAAAAAAAATTTTTTTGTTTTTAGCGAAAAAAACGCTTAAACCAAAAAACCTGTTTTTTAAAAAAAATTTTAAGAAAATTTTTTAAAAATCGTTTAACTTTAAAAAAAACCCAAAAAAAAAAAATTCTTTTTTTTCTTTTCCTTTAAAAAAAGGGAAAAAATTTAAAACGTTTTTTTTTTGCTAAAAAAATTTTTTTTAACAAAATTCAAAAAAAGCAAAATTAAAAAAAAACGAATAAAAACGTCGTTTTATTGTTTACGCGTTAAAACGCAATTAAAGCTAAAAACGTGCGTTTTGCTAAAATAAGCATTTTCAAGCATTTTGATCGTTGAAATCGTTTAAATAGAAGCTTTTTTTAAAAAAACGAATAAAAAAATTTTCGTCGTTTTATCCGTTTACGCGTTAAAACGAGTTTAAAGCTCAAAACGTTGTTTTTAAAATAAGCATTTTGCCTTTTAATCGTTAAATGCAAATAAAAAAAATTTTTAAAAAAAAAAAAAATTCTTTTTTGCGAGCTTAAAACGCGTTGCAAAAAAGGCATTTAAAAAATAAGTTTTTTGTTTAATGGAAATTTAAAAACGAAAAAAAAAATTTTTAAAAACGAAAAAAAAAATTTTGCATGTTTTCCCCAAAAAAAGCTTTGGCTAAAACGTTGTTTGTAAAATAAGCATTTTAAAAATTTTAAATCTTTCTAACTTTAAAAAAAAAACGAATAAAAAAAAATTTGTTTATTTTTTAGCAAAAAAAGGGGAAAAAAACTAAAAGGTTTTTTTAAAAAAAAAAATTTTTCGCTTTTAATTTTAAAACTTTTTAAAAGGAATAAAAAAAAAAAAACGTTAAAAATTTTTTTAGCCCTTAAAAAGGGAAAAACTCAAAAAAGGGCTTTTTTAAAAAAAAATTTTCGCTTTTAGTTTAAAACGTTAAAAGAGAAATTAAAAAAAAGTTAAAAAAATTTTGCTTTTAGGTTTTTACGCTAAAGGGAATTAAAGCAAAAAAACCCGTTTCTAAAATGCTTTTAAGTTTTTAGCGTTAAACGCAAAAACCCAAAAAAAATCAAAAAAAAAATTTCCTTTTAGTTTTTTTACCTTTAAAAAACGCAAAAAAAATAAAAAGGGTTTTTTCTTGCTTTTTAATTTTTAAGGTTAAACGTTAAATAACGCTTTTTAAAAAACTTTTAAAAAAATTTAATTTTTAAATTTTTCCTTAAAACGCAAAAAAAATAAAACCCTTTTTTCAAAAATGTTTTTTTTTTAACGCGAAAGTTAAAAATGGTTTAAAAAAGTTTAAAAAAAAAATTGTCTTTTTTCGTTTTAGCGTTAAAAAAAAAAAAAATAAAAATCTTTTTTAAAATAAGTTTTTCCCAAAAACGTTAAACTTAAAAAGGCTTTTTAAAAAAAAAGAATTAAAAATTTGTTTTTACGTTTTAGTTTAAAACCTTTTTTAAAAAAAAAACGTCTTTTTTTTGAAAAAATAAGTTTTTAAGTTTTTTTGTCAAATCGTTAAAAAGAAAATTTAATTTAAAAAAAAAAAAATTTTTTATGCTTTTTAAAACGAATTTTCCCCTTGTTTTTCAAAAAAGCATTTTAAAATTTTTTTGATTTGAAATTTCCCCAAATAAAAGAAATTTAAAAAACCAATAAAAAAAAAATTTTTTTATGCGTTTTAGCGTTAAACGCGTTAAACCAAAGTCTTTTTGCTTTTTGCATTTTAAGAAATTTTCGTTAAATGCCAATAAATAAAAAAACAATAAAAAAAAAATCGTCGTTTTTTGTTTTGGTTAAAACGAAAATTTAAAAAGCTCAAAGGGCTGTTTTGCTAAAAAAGCATTTTCAAGCATTTTAGACGTTGAAATCGTTCAAATAGAAGCAATATTAATAAAAACAAAAATTTAAAACGTCGTTTTATGTTTTTACGTTAAAAGCAGATTAAGCTCAAAAGGGCTGTTTTGCTAAAATAAGCATTTTCAAGCATTTTAGATCGTGAATCGTTTAAATAGAACATATAATAAAAACGAATAATAAAAATTCGTCATTTTTGTCTGTTTTACGCGTTAAAACGCAGATTAAAGCTCAAAACGTGCTGTTTTGCTAAAATAAGCATTTTCAAGCATTTTAGATCGTTGAAATCGTTCAAATAGCGATATTAATAAAAACGAATAATAAAAATTCGTCGTTTTTATGCTTTTTTACGCTTTAAAAACGCAGATTAAAGCTAAAAACGTGCTGTTTTGCTAAAATAAGCATTTTCAAGCATTTTAGATCGTTGAAATCCTTCAAATAGACGCAATAAAAAAAAAACAAATAAAAAAAAATTTCGTCGTTTTTATGCTGTTTTACGCGTTAAAACGCAAAAAAAAAAGCTCAAAACGTGCTGTTTTGCTAAAATAAGCATTTTCAACATCTGATCTTTGGGAAATCCGTTCAAATAGACGCAATATTAATAAAACGAATAATAAAATTTCGCGTTTTGCTTTTACGCTTTTAAAAACGCATTAAACTAAAAAACGTCTGTTTTGCAAAATAAGCATTTTCAAGCATTTTAGATCGTTGAAATCGTTCAAATAGACGTAAAAATAAAAACGAAAAATAAAATTTCGTCGTTTTTATGCTTTTTTACGCGTTAAAACGCAGATTAAAGCTCAAAACGTGCTGTTTTGCAAAATAAGCATTTTCAAGCATTTTAGATCGTTGAAATCGTTCAAATAGAAGCAAATATTAATAAAAAAACGAATAATAAAAAATCGTCTTTTAGCTGTTTTACGCGTTAAAACGCAGATTAAACTAAAAACGGCTGTTTTGTTAAAATAAGCATTTTCAAGCATTTTAGATCGTTGAAACGTTCAAAGACGCAATATTAATAAAACGAATTAAAAAATTTCGTCGTTTTATGCTGTTTACGCGTTAAAACGCTGATTAAAACTCAAAAACGTGCTTTTTTGTAAAAAAACATTTTAAAGCATTTTAGTCGTTGAAATCGTTCAAAATAGACGCATTTAAAAAAAAACGAATAATAAAAATTCGTCGTTTTATGCTGTTTTACGCGTTAAAACGCAGTTTAAAAGCTCAAAACGTGCTGTTTTGCTAAATAAGCATTTTCAAGCATTTTAGATCGTTGAAATCGTTCAAATAGAAGCATATTAATAAAAACGAGTAATAAAATTTTCTCGTTTTAGCTGTTTTACGCGTTAAAACGCAGATTAAACTCAAAACGTGCTTTTTTTGCTTAAATAAGCATTTCAAGCATTTTAGATCGTTGAAATCGTTTAAATAGAAGCAAATATTAATAAAAACGAATAATAAAAATTCGTCATTTTATGTTTTACGCGTTAAACGCAGATTAAAGCCAAAACGTGCTGTTTGCTAATATAAGCTTTTTTCAAGCATTTTAGATCGTTGGAAATCATTCAAATAGAGAAATATTAATAAAAACGAATAATAAAAATATCGTCGTTTTTGCTTGTTTACGCGTTAAAACGCAGAATAAAGCTCAAAACGTGCTGTTTTGCTAAAATAAGCATTTTCAAGCATTTTAGATCGTTGAAATCGTTCAAATAGAAGCAATAAATAAAAACGAATAATAAAAAATCGTCGTTTTATGCTGTTTTACGCTTTAAAACGCAGATTAAAAGCTCAAAACGTGCGGTTTTGCTAAAAAAAACATTTTCAAGCATTTTGATCGTTGAAATCGTTCAAATAGACGCAATATTAATAAAAACGAATAAAAAAAATTTTCTGTCGTTTTATGCTGTTTTACGCGTTAAAACGCAGTTTTAAAACTCAAACGTGCTGTTTTGCTAAAATAAGCATTTTCAAGTAAAAAACTCAAAACGTGCTGTTTTGCTAAAATAAGCATTTTCAAGCATTTTAGATCGTGAAATCGTTCAAAAGACGCAATAAATAAAAAACACAATAAAATTCGTCTTTTTTATGTGTTTTACGCGTTAAAACGCGGATAAAAGCTCAAAACGTGCTGTTTTGTTTAAATAAGCATTTTCAAGCATTTTAGATCGTTGAAATCATTCAAATAGACGCAATATTAATAAAAACGAATAATAAAAATTTCGTCGTTTTATGCTTGTTTTACGCGTTAAAACGCAGAATAAAGCTCAAAACGTGCTGTTTTGCTAAAATAAGCATTTTCAAGCATTTTAGATCGTTGAAATCGTTTAAATAGAAAAAATTTAATAAAAAACGAATAATTAAAATCGTATTTTAGCGTTTTACGCGTTAAAACGCAGATTAAAGCCCAAACGTGCTTTTTTGGGTTAATATAAGCATTTTCAAGAATTTTAATCGCTGAAATCATTCAAATGACGAAATTATTAATAAAAACGAATAATAAAATTTGCGTTTTATGCGTTTTACGTTAAAACGCAGAATAAAAGCTCAAAGGGCTGTTTTGCTAAAATAGTATTTCAAGCATTTTTAGGTCGTTAAAAATCGTTCCAAATAGAAGCAATATTAATAAAAACGAATAATAAAAAATTCGTCGTTTTATGTTGTTTAGCTTAAAACGAAAATTTAAAAAGCTCAAAACGTGCTGTTTTGCTAAAATAAGCATTTTCAGCATTTTAGATCGTTGAAATCGTTCAAATAGAAGCAATATTAATAAAAACGAATAAAAAATCGTCGTTTTATGCTGTTTTACGCGTTAAAACGCAGATTAAAAGCTCAAACGTGCTGTTTTGCTAAATAAGCATTTTCAAGCTTTTTTAGATCGTGAAATCGTTCAAATGAAAAAAAAAAAACGAATAATAAAAATTCTGTCGTTTTATGGTGTTTACGCTAAAACAGAATAAAACCCTCAAAAAACGTGCTGTTTTGCTAAAATAAGCATTTTCAAGCTTTTTAATCTTGAAATCGTTCAAATAGCGCATTTAAAAAAAACGAATACAAAAAATTCGTCATTTTATGTGTTTTACGCTTAAAACGCAGATTAAAGCCTTCAAAACGTGCTGTTTTGCTAAAATAAGCATTTTCCCCATTTTAGATCGTTGAATCGTTCAGATAGACGAAATTTTAAAATAAAAACGAATAATAAAAATTCGTCGTTTTATGCTGTTTTAGGGTTAAAACGCAAAAACCCTTAAAAAACGTGCTGTTTTGCTAAAAAAAAGCATTTTCAGCATTTTAGATCGTTGAAATCGTTTAAAGAAGCAATATAATAAAAACGAATAAAAATTCGTCGTTTTATGCGTTTTACTCGTTAAAACGCAGATTAAAGCTCAAAACGTTTTTGCAAAAAATAAGCATTTTAAGCATTTTAGATCGTGAAATCGTTTCAAAAGCCAAAAATAAAAAAATAATAAAAATTTCGTCGTTTTTATGTTGTTTACGCGTTAAAACGAGATTAAAAGCTCAAAACGTTGTTTTGCTAAAATAAGCATTTTAGCATTTTAAAAAAAAAAATTAATAAAACGAAAAAAAAACGTTTTTTTTTTGCTTAAAAGCAAAAAAACTAAAACGTGTTTTTTAAAAAAAAGCATTTTTAAAAAAACAAATTTGTTCTGCGCTTTAAAAAAAAAACGAAAAAAAAAAACGCTTTTTGCTGTTTTGCTTAAAACCCATTAAACTAAAACGTTGTTTTGTAAAATAAGCATTTTAAAAGATTTAAATCTTTTTAAAGGGGAAAAAAATAAAAACAAAAAAAAAAAAGTCTTTTTTTGCTTTTTAGCTTCGCAAAAAAACTAAAAGGGCTTTTTTAAAAAAGATTTTAAAATTTGTTTGGTTCAAAAAACCAAATTAATAAAAACTTAAAAAAATTTTGCTTTTAAGTTTTTTTGGTTAAACGGAAAAAAAAAAATTTTTCAAAAAAAAATTTTTGCTTTTGTGTTTTTAAAAAGAACAAAAAAAAAAAAACGAAAAAAAAAAAATTTGCTTTTTTTTACGCTTAAAACCGTTAAATAAAAGGGCTTTTTTTAAAAAAACATTTTAAATTTTTTTCGTTAAAACGTTAAAAAAAAAAATAAAAACGTAAAAAAAAATTTTCCTTTTTGCTGTTTGGGTTAAAAAGAGATTAAAAAAAAACCCTTTTTTAAAATGCTTTTAAGTTTTAGCGTTAAAACGTTAAATGAAGTTTTTAAAAAAACAAAAAAAAAAAAAATTGTCTTTTTATCTTTTTTATTAAAACGCAAAAATAAAAGGGTTTTTTAAAATTTTTAAGTTTTTCGTTAAATTTAAAAAAACTTTTAAAAAGAATTAAAAATTGTCTTTTTAAAATTTTAGCTTAAAACCCAAAAAACCCCTGCTGTTTTGCAAAAAAAATTTTTTTTAGTTTGAAATTAAAAATGGAAATTTAAAAAAAAAAAGAAAAAAAAAAATTTTTTTATTTTTAACGGGGGCCTAAAAGGGTTTTTTTCAAAAATAAAGCTTTTTAAATTTTTTAACTTAAATCGTTAAATAAAAAAATTTTAATAAAAAAATAAAAAAAAATTTTTTTTCGTTTTAGCGAAAAAACGCGTTAAACGCAAAAGGTTTTTTTCAAAATGCTTTTCAAGTTTTTTTCCTTAAATCGTTTTAAATAGAAGATTAAAAAAAACGAATAAAAAAAATTTCGTCTTTTTTATGTTGTTTTACGGTTAAAACGCAGTTTTGGCTAAAAACGTGCTGTTTTGCTAAAATAAGCATTTTCAAGATTTAGATCGTTGAAATCGTTCAAAAGAAGAAAATTTTAATAAAAACGAATAAAAAAAAAATTGTCGTTTTATGCTGTTTTACGCGTTAAAACGCAGATTTGCTCAAATTTTCCCCGTAAACCAAAAGGCTTTTTTAAAATAAATTTTCGCTTTTATTTTTAAACGTTAAAAGAGAATTTTAAAAAACAAAAAAAAAAAAATTTTGCTTTTGGGGTTTTTTATTAAAGGGTTAAAAAAATTTTTTAAAAAAGTTTTTAAAAATTTGCGTTAAACGTTAAAGAAGAAAATTTTAAAAAAAAAAACGAAAAAAAAAATTTTCTTTTAGGTTTTTCCCTTAAAACCGTTAAAAGGAAGGTTTTTTAAAAATTAAGTTTTTCCCCTTTAGTTTTTTTAAACCCTTTAAAAAACGCAAAAAAAAAAAACGTTTACCCTCGTTTTAGGTTTTTACGTTAAAGTTAAATAAAAGGTTTTTAAAAAAAAGATTTTTTTTTGTCGAAAAAAATGTTAAATAAAGAATTAAAAAAAAAATTTTTTTTCTTTTAGCAAAAAAAGGTTAAAGAAAAAAACCTTTTTTAAAAAAGTTTTTAAGTTTTAAAGTTGAAACCAAAAAAAGCAAATTAATAAAAACGAACAATAAATTCGTCGTTTTATATTGTCTACGCGTTAAAATGCCAATTGCGCTCAAAACGTGCTGTTTTGCTAAAATAAGCATTTTCAAGCATTTTAGATCGTTGAAATTATTCAAATAGACGCAATATTAATAAAAAAACGAATAATGTACCCCTGTCGTTTTTATGCTGTTTTACGCGTTAAAACGCAGATTGTGCTCAAACGCGCTGCTCTTTGCTAAAATAAAGTACGCCATTTTAGATCGCTGGAAATGCCCGCTGAAGCTATTGATAAAAAACGAATAATAAAAATGTCGTTTTATGCCGTTTTACGCGTTAAAACGCAGATTAAAGCGCAAACGTGCTGTTTTGCTAAAATAAGTTTTCGCTATTTTAGACGCTGAAATCGTTTAAATAGAGCTAAATACTAATAAAAACGAATAATAAAAATTCGTCATTTTTATGCTGTTTTACGCGCTTAAAACGCAGATTAAAGCTCAAAATCGCGCTGTTTTGCTAAAATAAGCATTTTCGCCATTTTGTGATCGCTGAAATCGTTCAAATACTTTTTATTAATAAAAACGAATAATAAAAATTGTCGTTTTTATGCTGTTTTACGTTAAAACCCAGATTAAAGCTCAAAACGCGTGCTGTTTGCTAAAATAAGCATTTTCAAGCATTTTAGATCGTTGAAATCGTTCAAATAGACGCAATAAAAATAAAAACAAATAATAAAAATTTCGTCGTTTTATGTTGTTTTACGCGTTAAAACGCAGAATAAAAGCTCAAACGTGCTGTTTTGCTAAAATAAGTATTTTCAAGCATTTAACGTTGAAATCGTTCAAATAGAAGCAATATTAATAAAACCAATAAAAATTCGTTTTTATGCTGTTTTACGCAGCAAACGCAGAATAAAGCTCAAACGTGCTGTTTTGCTTAAATAAGCATTTTCAAGCATTTAGATCGTTGAAACGTTTTAAATAGAAGCAATATTAATAAAAACGAATAATAAAAATCTGTCATTTTTATGCTGTTTACGCGTTAAAACGCAGATTGTGCCCAAAACGTGCGTTTTGCTAATATACATTTTTCTACATTTGTGATCGTTGAAATCATTCAACAGACGCAATATTAATAAAACGAATAATAAAATTTCGCCGTTTTATGTTTTACGTTAAAACGCGAATAAAGCTTCAAAATGTGCTGTTTTGCTAAAAATAAGCATTTTCAAGCATTTTAGATCGTTGAAATCGTTCAAATAGAAGCAATATTAATAAAAACGAATAATAAAAATTCGTCGTTTTATGCTGTTCTTTACGCGTTAAAAACGCAGATTAAAGCTCAAACGTGCTGTTTTGCATAAAATAAGCATTTTTCAAGACGAGATCGTTGAAATCGTTCAAATAGACGCAATATTAATAAAAAACGAATAATAAAAATTTCGTCGTTTTTATGCTGTTTTACGCGTTAAAACGCAGATTAAAGCTCAAACGTGCTGTTTTGCTAAAATAAGCATTTTCAAGACGATCGTTGAAACTGTTCAAATAGAAGCTACTGATTAATAAAAACGAATAATAAAAATCTGTCGTTTTATGCTGTTTACGCGTTAAACGCAGATTTAAGCTCAAACGTATGTTTTGCTGCTGAAATAAGCATTTCTGCCATTTTAAATCGTTGAAATCGTTTAAATAGAAGCAAATATTAATAAAACGAATAATTAAAATTCGTCATTTTATGCTGGTTTTACGCGCTAAACGCAGATTGCGCTCAAAACGTGCTGTTTTGCTAAAATAAGCATTTTCAAGCATTTTAGATCGTTAAAACGTTCAAATAGACGCAATATTATTAAAAAACGAATAATAAAATTTCGTCGTTTTATAGTTGTTTTACGCGTTAAACGCAGAATAAAGCTCAAAACGTGCTGTTTTGCTACAAAATAAGCATTTTCACATTTTAGATCGCTGGAAACGTTCAAATTAGCAATATTAATAAAAACGAATATCAAAAATTCGTCGTTTTATGCTGTTTTACGCGTTAAAACGCAGATTAAAGCTCAAACGCGCTGTTTTGCTGCACAAGCATTTTCGCGCATTTCCAGATCGCTGAAATCGTTCAAATAGACGCACATACGTTAGCCAATAAAAATTCGTCGTTTTATGCTGTTTTACGCTATAACGCAGATTAAAGCTCAAAACGTGCTGTTTTGCTAAAATAAGCATTTTCTGCCATTTAGATCGCTGGAAACGTTCAAACAGCTATTAATAAAACCAATAATAAAAAAATCGTCGTTTTATGCTGTTTTACGCGTTAAAAACGCAGACGCCTCAAAACGTGCTCTTTTGCTAAAAATAAGCATTTCGCCATTTTAGATCGTTGAAATCGTTCAAACAGAAGCAATATTAATAAAAATGAATAATAAAAAAAAATCTTTCGTCGTTTTATGCTGTTTTACGCGTTAAACGCAGATTAAAAGCTCAAACGTGCTGTTTTGCTAAAATAAGCATTTTCAAGCATTTTAGACGTTGAAATCGTTCAAATAGAAGGCTATTAATAAAACCAATACTGCAACACCCGGTCGTTTTTATGCTGTTTTACGCGTTAAAACGCAGAATAAAGCTCAAACGTGCTGTTTTGCTTAAATAAGCATTTTCAAGCATTTAGATCGTTGAAACCGTTTAAATAGAAGCAATATTAATAAAACGAATAATAAAAATTCGTCATTTTTATGCTGTTTTAACGCGTTAAACGCATTAAAAGCTCAAAACGTGCTGTTTTGCTAAAAATAAGCATTTTCAAGCATTTTGTGATCGCTGAAATCGTTCAACAGAAGCACATTAATAAAAAAACGAATAATAAAAATTCGTCGTTTTTATGCCGTTTTACGCGTTAAACGCAGAATAAAGCTCAAAACGCGCTGTTTTGCTAAAATAAGCATTTTCAAGCATTTTAGATCGTTGAAATCGTTCAACAGACGCACAAAAATAAAACGAATAATAAAAAATTTCGTCGTTTTATGCTGTTTTACGCGTTCAAACGCAGAATAAAAGCTCAAAACGTGCTGTTTTGCTAAAATAAGCATTTTTCAAGCATTTTAGACCGTGCTTGAAATCGTTCAAATAGGACGCAATATTAATAAAAACGAATAACAAAAATTTCGTCGTTTTATGCTGTTTTGGCCGCGTTAAAACGCAGATTAAAGCTCAAAACGCGCTGTTTTGCTAAAATAAGCATTTTCAAGCATTTTAGATCGCTGAAATCGTTCAAATAGAAGCAATATTAATAAAAACAAATAATAAAAATACCGCTGCCGCCTGCCGTATCGGCGTCAAACGCGCCGCCTGCCAAAACACCGCCAAAACAAATGACGTAATATTAATAAAACGAATAATAAAATTTCTGCCGTTTTTATGTTGTTTTACGTTAAAACGCTGATTAAAGCTCAAAACGTGCTGTTTCGCTAAAATAAGCATTTTAAAGCATTTAGATCGTTGAAATCGTTCAAAATTGACGCACATAAATAAAAACGAATAATAAAAAAATCGTCGTTTTATGCGCGCTGTTTACGCGTTAAAACGCTGATTAAAGCTCAAACGTGCTGTTTTGCTAAAATAAGCATTTTCAAGCATTTTAGATCAAGCTGGAATCGTTCAAATAGAAGCACATAATAAAACGAATAATAAAATTTTCGTTGCTTTATGCCGTTTTACGCGGCAAAACGCAGATTAAACAAACGTGCTGTTTTGCTAAAATAAGCATTTTCAAGCATTTTAGATCGTTGAAATCGTTCAAATAGACGCAATATTAATAAAAATGAATAATAAAATTTCGCCGTTTTGTATGCTGTTTTACGCGTTAAACGCTGATTAAAGCTCAAACGTGCCGTTTTGCTAAAATAAGCATTTTCAAGCATTTTAGATCGTCGAAATCGTTCAAATATGACGCAATATTAATAAAAACGAATAATAAATACCCGTCGTTTTATGCTGTTTACGCGTTAAAACGCAGACAAAGCTCACAAAACGCCGCTTCGCATGAAATAAGCATTTTCAAGCATTTTAAATCGTTAAATTGCTTAAATAGAAGCAATATTAATAAAAAATCTGAATAATTAAAATTCGTCATTTTTATGCTGTTTTACGCGTTAAAAACGCAGATTAAAGCTCAAAACGTGCTGTTTCCGCTAAAAATAAGCATTTTCTTACATTTTAGATCGTTGAAATGTTCAAATAGACGTAATATTAATAAAACAAATACAAAATTTCGCCGTTTTTATGTTGTTTTACGCGTTAAAACGCAGAATAAAGCTCAAAACGTGCTGTTTTGCTAAAATAAGCATTTTCAAGCATTTTAGATCGTTGAAACTGTTCAAATAGACGCAATAAAAATAAAACAAATAATAAAAATTCGTCGTTTTTATGCTGTTTTACGCGTTAAAACGCAGATTAAAAGCTCAAAACGCTGTTTTGCTAAAATAAGCACTTTCTTGCCATTTTAGATCGTTGAAATCGTTCAACAGACGCAATATTAATAAAAACGAATAATGTACTCTGTCGTTTTATGTTTACGTTAAAACGCTGATTAAAGCTGAAAAACGTGCTGTTTGCTAAAATAAGCATTTTAAAGCATTTTAGACGTTGAATCGTTCAAATTCGGGACGCAAATATAAATAAAAACGAATAATAATAAAAAATCGTCGTTTTTATGTTGTTTTTTACGCGTTAAAACGCTGATTAAAAGCTCAAAACGTGCTGTTTTGCTAAAATAAGCATTTTCAAGCATTTTAGATCGTTGAAATCGTTCAAATAGAAGCAATATTAATAAAAACGAATAATAAAAATTTCTTCGTTTTATGCTACGTTTTACGCGTTAAAAACGCAGATTAAAGCCTGCAAACGTGCTTCGTTTTGCTAAAATAAGCATTTTTCAAGCATTTTTAGATCGTTGAAATCGTTCAAATAGACGCAATATTAATAAAAACGAATAATAAAATTCCGTCGTTTTATGCTGTTTTACGTTAAAAATCGCTGATTGTGCTCAAACGTGCTGTTTTGCTAAAATAAGCATTTTCAAGCATTTTGATCGTCGAAATCAACTAAACAGACGCAATATTAATAAAAAACGAATAATAAAAATTCCGTCGTTTTATGCTGTTTTACGCGTTAAAACGCAGGATTAAAGCTCAAAACGTGCTGTTTTGCTGAAATAAGCATTTTCAAAGCATTTTAAATCGTTGAAATCGTTTAAATAGAAGCTATTATTAATAAAAACGAATAATTAAAATTCGTCATTTTATGCTGTTTTACGCTAAAACGCAGATTAAAGCTCAAACGTGCTGCTTTGCTAAATAAGATTTTCAAGCATTTTAGATCGTTGAAATCGCCCAACAGACGTAATATTAATAAAAAACGAATAAAATTTCGTCGTTTTATGTTGTTTTACGCGTTAAACGCAGAATAAAGCTCAAAACGTGCTGTTTTGCTAAAATAAGCATTTTCAAGCATTTAGATCGTTGAAATCGTTAGCTAATATTAATAAAAAACGAATAATAAAAATCTGTCGTTTTATGCTGTTTTACGCGTTAAAACGCAGATTAAAGCTCAACGTGCTGTTTTGCTAAAATAAGCATTTTCATGCATTTTAATGTTGAACGTTCAACAGACGCACATTAATGCGCGGAATAATAAAAATCTGTCGTTTTATGCTGTTTTACGCGTTATAACGCAGATTGCTTCTCAAAACGTGCTTGTTTTATTAAATACATTTTCAAGCATTTTAGATCGTTGAAATCGTTCAAATAGAAGCAATATTAATAAAACGAATAATAAAAATTCGTCGTTTTATGCTGTTTTACGCGTTAAAACGCAGATTAAAAGCTCAAAACATGCTGTTTTGCTAAAATAAGCATTTTCATGCATTTTAGATCGTTGAAATCGTTCAAATAGACGCAATATTAATAAAAAGAATAATAAAAATTCGTCGTTTTTATGCTGTTTTACGCGTTATAACGCAGATTAAAAGCTCAAAACGTGCTTTTTGCTAAAATAAGCATTTTCAAGCATTTTAGATCGTTGAAATCGTTCAAATAGAAGCAATATTAATAAAAACCAATAATAAAAATCGTCGTTTTTATGCTGTTTTACGCGTTAAAACGCAGATCAAAAGCTCAAAACGTGCTCTTTTGCTAAAATAAGCATTTTCAAGCATTTTAGATCGTTGAAATCGTTCAAATAGAAGCAATATTAATAAAAATGAATAATAAAAATTCGTCGTTTTTATGCTGTTTTAGCGTTTAAACGCAGATTAAAAGCTCAAAACGTGCTGTTTTGCTAAAATAAGCATTTTCAAGCATTTTAGATCGTTGAAATCGTTCAAATAGAAGCAATATTAATAAAAACGAATAATAAAAATTTCGTCGTTTTATGCTGTTTTACGCGTTAAAACGCAGATTAAAGCTCAAAACATGCTGTTTTGCTAAAATAAGCATTTTCAAGCATTTTAGATCGTTGAAATCGTTTAAATAGAAGCAATATTAATAAAAACGAATAATAAAAAATTCGTCGTTTTATGCAGTTTTGCGCGTTAAAACGCAGATTAAAACTCAAAACGTGCTGTTTTGCTAAAATAAGCATTTTCAAGCATTTTAGATCGTTGAAATCGTTCAAATAGACGCAATATTAATAAAAACGAATAATAAAAATTTCGTCGTTTTTATGTGTTTTACGCTTTAAAAAACGGATTAAAGCCCCAAACTGCTGTTTTGCTACAAATAAGCATTTTCAGCATTTTAGATCGTCGAAATCGTTCAAATAGAAGGGCAATATTAATAAAAACGAATAATAAAAATTCGTCGTTTTATGCGTTTACGCGTTAAAACGCAGATTAAATCAAAACGTGCTGTTTTTGCTAAAATACGCATTTCAAGGCATTTTAGATCGTTGAAATCGTTCAAATAGAAGCAATATTAATAAAACGAATAATAAAATTTCGTCGTTTATATGCTGTTTTACGCGTTAAAACGCAGATTAAACTCAAAACGTGCTGTTTTGCTAAATAAGCATTTTCAAGCATTTTAAATCGTTGAAATCGTTTAAATAGAAGCAATATTAATAAAAAACGAATAATTAAAATTCGTCATTTTATGTGTTTTACGCGTTAAACGCAGATTAAAGCTCAAAACGTGCTGTTTTAAAATAAGCATTTTCAAGCATTTTAGATCGTTGAAATCGTTCAAATAGACGCAATATTAATAAAAACGAATAATAAAAATTCTCGTTTTATGCTGTTTTACGCGTTAAAACGCAGATTAAAGCTCAAAACGTGCTGTTTTGCTAAAATAAGCATTTTCAAGCATTTTAGATCGTTGAAATCGTTCAAATAGAAGCAATATTAATAAAACGAATAATAAAAAATTCGTCGTTTTTATGCTGTTTTACGCGTTAAAACGCAGATTAAAGCTCAAAACGTGCTGTTTGCTAAAATAAGCATTTTTCATGCATTTTTAGATCGTTGAAATCGTTCAAATAGACGCAATTTAAAAAGGAATAATAAAAATTCGTCGTTTTTATGCTGTTTACGCCTTATAACGCAGATTAAAGCTCAAAACGTGCTGTTTTGCAAAATAAGCATTTTCAAGCATTTTGAATCGTTGAAATCGTTCAAATAGAAGCAATATTAATAAAAACCAATATTAAAAATTCTGTTTTATGCTGTTTTACGCGTTAAAACGCAGATAAAAGCTCAAAACGTGCTTTTTGCAAAATAAGCATTTTCAAGCATTTTAGATCGTTGAAATCGTTAAATAGAAGCAATATTAATAAAAATGAATAATAAAAATTCGTCGTTTTATGCTGTTTTACGCGTTTAAACGCAGATTAAAGCTCAAAACGTGCTGTTTTGCTAAAATAAGCATTTTCAAGCATTTTAGATCGATGAAATCGTTCAAAAGACGCAATATTAATAAAAACGAATAATAAAATTCGTCGTTTTTATGCTTTTGCTTATAAACGCAGATTAAAGCTCAAAACGTGCTGTTTTGCTAAAATAAGCATTTTCAAGCATTTTTGATCGTTGAAATCGTTCAAATAGAAGCAATATTAATAAAAACGAATAATAAAAAATTCGTCGTTTTATGCTGTTTTACGCGTTAAAAACGCAGATTAAAGCTCAAAACGATGTTTGTTTTGCTAAAATAAGCATTTTCATGCATTTTAGATCGTTGAAATCGTTCAAATAGACGCAATATTAATAAAAGGAATAATAAAATTGTCGTTTTATGCTGTTTTACGCGTTATAACGCAGATTAAAGCTCAAAACGTGCTGTTTTACTAAAATAAGCATTTTCAAGCATTTTAGATCGTTAAACGTTCAAATAAAGCAATATTAATAAAAACCCAAATAATAAAAAATCGTCGTTTTATGCTGTTTTACGCGTTAAAACGCAGATCAAAAGCTCAAACGTGCTCTTTGCTAAAATAAGCATTTAAAAGCATTTTAGATCGTTGAAATCGTTCAAATAGAAGCAATATTAATAAAAATGAATAATAAAAATTCGTCGTTTTATGCTGTTTTACGCGTTTAAACGCAGATTAAAGCTCAAAACGTGCTGTTTTTGCTAAAATAAGCATTTTCAAGCATTTTAGATCGTTGAAATCTTTTCAAATAGACGCAATATTAATAAAAACGAATAATAAAAATTTCGTCGTTTTTATGCTGTTTTACGCGTTAAAACGCAGATTAAAGCTCAAAACGTGCTGTTTCTGCTAAAATAAGCATTTTCAAGCTTTTTTAGATCGTTGAAATCGTTCAAATAGAAGCAATATTAATAAAAACGAATAATAAAAATTCGTCGTTTTTATGCTGTTTTACGCGTTAAAACGCAGATTAAAGCTCAAAACGTGCTGTTTTGCTAAATAAGCATTTTCAAGCATTTTAGATCGTTGAAATCGTTCAAATAGACGCAATAAATAAAAAACGAATAATAAAATTCGTCGTTTTATGTCTGTTTTACGCGTTAAACGCAGATTAAAAGCTCAAAACGTGCATGTTTTGCTAAAATAAGCATTTTCAAGGCATTTTAGATCGTTGAAATCGTTCAAATAGACGCAATATTAATAAAAACGAATAATAAAACCCCGTCGTTTTATGCTGTTTTACGCGTTAAAACGCAGATTAAAGCTCAAAACGTGCTGTTTTGCTAAAATAAGCATTTTCAAGCATTTTAGATCGCTGAAATCGTTCAAATAGAACAATATTAATAAAAACGAATAATAAAAATTCGTCGTTTTATGCTGTTTTACGCGTTTAAACGCAGATTAAAGCTCAAACGTGCTGTTTTGCTAAAATAGCATTTTCAAGCATTTTAGATCGTTGAAATCGTTCAAATAGACGCAATATTAATAAAAACGAATAATAAAAATTTCGTCGTTTTATGCTGTTTTACGCGTTAAAACGCAGATTAAAGCCTCAAAACGTGCTGTTTTGCTAAAATAAGCATTTTCAAGCATTTTAGATCGTTGAAATCGTTCAAATAGAGCAATATTAATAAAACGAATAATAAAAATTCGTCGTTTTATGCTGTTTACGCGTTAAAACGCAGATTAAAGCTCAAAACGTGCTGTTTTGCTAAAATAAGCATTTTCAAGCATTTTAGATCGTTGAAATCGTTCAAATAGACGCAATATTAAAAAAAAACGAATAATAAAAATTTGTCGTTTTTATGCTGTTTTACGCGTTAAAACGCAGATTAAAAGCTCAAAACGTGCTGTTTTGCTAAAATAAGCATTTTCAAGCATTTTAGATCGTTGAAATCGTTCAAATAGAAGCAATATATAATAAAAACGAATAATAAAAATTCGTCGTTTTTATGCTGTTTTACGCGTTAAAACGCAGATTAAAAAAACGTGCTGTTTTACAAAATAACAATTTTCAAGCATTTTAGATCGTTGAAATCGTTCAAAATAGACAAATTAATAAAAACGAATAATAAAAATTCGTCAGTTTTTATAGCATGTTTACGCGTTAAACGCAATTAAAGCTCAAAACGTGCTGTTTTAGCTAGAATAACATTTTCAAGTTTTAGTCGTTAAAATCAGTTCAAATAGACGCAATAAAATAAAAACGAATAATAAAAATTTCGTCGTTTTTATGCTGTTTTACGCGTTAAAACGCAGAATAAAGCTCAAAACGTGCTGTTTTGCTAAAATAAGCATTTTCAAGCATTTTAGATCGTTGAAATCGTTCAAATAGAATCAATATTAATAAAAACGAATAATAAAAATTTCGTCGTTTTTATGTGTTTTACGCGTTAAAACGCTGATTAAAGCTCAAAACGTGCTGTTTTGCTAAAATAAGATTTTAAAGCATTTTAATCGTTGAAATCGTTCAAATAACGCAATATTAATAAAACGAATAATAAAAATTCGTCGTTTTTATGCTGTTTTACGCTTTAAAACCAGATTAAAGCTCAAAACGTCTTTTTGCTAAAATAAGCATTTTCAAGCATTTTAGATCGTTGAAATCGTTCAAATAGAAGCAATATTAATAAAAACGAAATAAAAAATTTCTCGTTTTATACTTTTACGCTTTAAAACCCAGATTAAAGCTAAATGCTGTTTTGCTAAAATAGCATTTTCAAATTTAATCTAAATCGTTCAAATAGAAATTTAATAATATAACGATAATAAATCGTTTATATTAGCGTTAAAAAGATTAAAGTAAAAGTGTTTTCTTTAAAAAAGCATTTCAAACGTTGAAATTTTCAAATAGTTTTGAAATTAATTAAAACGATAATAACATGTTATTATAGATTTAATAAAACCGTATTAATCAATTCGTCGTTTTAGCTAATTAAGCTTTTAAAGCATTTTAGATCGTAAATGTTTTCAACATTTTAATCGTTAAAACCATAAAATTGACGCTAATATTAATATAAGCGATAAAAAGATTCGCTTTTAAGTGCTGTTTTGCTTAAAAAAGATTAAGCAATACGTCTTTGCAAATAATGCATTCATTTTAATAAAAGAATAAGCAATTTTTAATTGAGTTAAACGCAGTTAGCTCAAAGTGTTTTCTAAAATAGATCAATTTTAAGGATTTTAGTATTAAATTTCAATTTAGCGATTTAAGATAAAAAAACTAAAAAATTTCAGTGTTTTTGTTACGATTAAACATGTATAATTAAAACGTGCTGTTTTAAATAAATCTTTTACATTAAAACGTGAATTAAATAGACGATATTAACTAAACGATAAAAATTTCGACGTTGTTTTCTAGCTAAATTTCAGCATTTAGTCTTAAACGTCTTCATAGCAAAATAAATTAAAGAATTTTAAAATCGTTGAATCGTTTAATGCTGTTTTACGCGTTAAAACGATAAACTCAAAATTTCGTTTTTATTTTGCTTAAAATTTAGATTTAAACTTCAAATAGCGCATTTTCAAAATAAGCATTTTAACAATTTGATCGTTAAATCGTTTTACTTAACGCATAATTAACTAAAACGAGATAAATAAATTTTTTTTTTACGGGAAATCGTAGATTATCAAAACGTGTTTCAAAAAAGCATTTTAAAATTCGATTTAAATGTTCGATTAAAGCAGATATTAATAAAACGCGATTTAAAATACGTTTTTATGCTTTTTACGACGAGTTAATAGACGCAAATTTAACTAAAATAAATTTCAAGCATTTTTATCTGAAATTTTCGCGTAGAAGCATATTAATAAAAACGAATAATTAAAATTCTGCTCGTTTATTTGTTTTAGCGTTACAAACGCAGAATTTTAAAAGCTCAAAACGTTTTTGCTAAAATAAGCATTTTCAAGCATTTTAGATCGTTAAATCGTTCAAATAGACGAATATAATAAAAACGATTTTTAAGTTTCGCGTTTTTACGCTGTTTTACGCGTTAAAACGCAGATTAAAGCTCAAAACGTGCTGTTTTGCTAATATCAACATTTTGCAAATTTAAACGATATAAATCGTTCAATAGAAGCAATATTATAAAACGAATAATAAAAATTCAACGTTTTTTGCTTTACGTTTTAAACGCGATTAAAGCATCGGAAACTGCTGTTTTGCTAAAATAAGCATTTTCAAGCATTTTAGATCGTTGAAATCGTTCAAATAGAAGCAATATTAATAAAAACGAATAATTAAAATTTCGTCGTTTTATGCTGTTTTACGCGTTAAAACGCAGATTAAAGCTCAAAACGTGCTGTTTTGCTAAAATAAGCAGTTTCAAGCATTTTAGATCGTTAAAATCGTTCAAATAGACGCAATACAAATAAAAACGAATAATAAAAATTTCGTCGTTTTATGCTGTTTTACGCGTTAAAACGCAGATTAAAGCTCAAAACGTGCTGTTTTGCTAAAATAAGCATTTTCAGCATTTTGATCGTTGAAATCGTTTAAATAGAAGCAATATTATAAAAACGAATAATAAAAATTGTCATTTTATGTGTTTTACGCGTTAAGACGCAGATTAAAGCTCAAAACGTGCTGTTTTGCTAAAATAAGCATTTTCAAGCATTTTGATCGTTGAAACGTTCAAATAGACGCAATATTAATAAAACAAAAATAAAATTTCGTCGTTTTATGCTGTTTTACGCGTTAAAACGCAGAATAAAGCTCAAAACGTGCTGTTTTGCTAAAATAAGCATTTTCAAGCATTTTGATCGTTGAAATCGATCAAATAGACGCAATATTAATAAAAACGAATAATAAAAATCTGTCGTTTTTATGCTGTTTTACGGGTTAAAACGCAGATTAAAAGCTCAAACGTGCTGTTTTGCTAAAATAAGCATTTTCAAGCATTTTAGATCATTGAAATCGTTCAAATAGAAGCAATATTAATAAAAACGAATAATAAAAAATTCGTCGTTTTTATGCTGTTTTACGCGTTAAAACGCAGATTAAAGCTCAAAACGTGCTGTTTTGCTAAAATAAGCATTTTCAAGCATTTTAGATCGTTGAAATCGTTCAAATAGAAGCAATATTAATAAAAACGAATAATAAATTCGTCGTTTTTATGCTGTTTTACGCGTTAAAACGCAGATTAAAGCTCAAAACGTGCTGTTTTGCTAAAATAAGCATTTTCAAGCATTTTAGATCGTTGAAATCTTCAAATAGACGCAATATTAATAAAAACGAATAATAAAAATTTCGTCGTTTTATGCTGTTTTACGCGTTAAACGCAGATTAAAGCTCAAAACGTGCTGTTTTGCTAAAAAGCATTTTCAAGCATTTTAGATCGTTGAAATCGTTCAAATAGAAGCAATATTAATAAAACGAATAATAAAAAATTCGTCGTTCTTATGCTGTTTTACGCGTTAAAACGCAGATTAAAGCTCAAAACGTGCTGTTTTGCTAAAATAAGCATTTTCAAGCATTTTAGATCGTTGAAATCGTTCAAATAGAAGCAATATTAATAAAAACGAATAATAATAAATTCGTCGTTTTATGCTGTTTTACGCGTTAAAACGCAGATTAAAGCTCAAAACGTGCTGTTTTGCTAAAATAAGCATTTTCAAGCATTTTAGATCGTTGAAATCGTTCAAATAGACGCAATAAAAATAAAAAACGAATAAAATTTCGTTGTTTTTATGCTGTTTTACGCGTTAAAACGCAGATTAAAGCTCAAAGCGTGCTGTTTTGCTAAAATAAGCATTTTCAAGCATTTTAGATGTGGTGACGCACTGAAGTTAAACAGGCAAAGTGCCTAACAAAGAAGAAGAAGAAGAAGAAGAAGCATTTTAGATCGTTGAAATCGTTCAAATAGACGCAATAAAATAAAAACGAATAATAAAAATTTCGTCGTTTTTATGCTGTTTTACGCGTTAAAACGCAGATTAAAGCTCAAAACGTGCTGTTTTGCTAAAATAAGCATTTTCAAGCATTTTAGATCGTTGAAATCGTTCAAATAGAAGCAATATTAATAAAAACGAATAATAATAAATTCGTCGTTTTTATGCTGTTTTACGCGTTAAAACGCAGATTAAAGCTCAAAACGTGCTGTTTTGCTAAAATAAGCATTTTCAAGCATTTTAGATCGTTGAAATCGTTCAAATAGAAGCAATATTAATAAAACGAATAATAAAAATTCGTCGTTTTTATGCTGTTTTACGCGTTAAAACGCAGATTAAAGCTCAAAACTGCTGTTTTGCTAAAATAAGCATTTTCAAGTATTTTAGATCGTTGAAATCGTTCAAATAGAAGCAATATTAATAAAAACGAATAATAAAAATTTCGTCGTTTTATGTGTTTTACGCGTTAAAACGCAGATTAAAAGCTCAAAACGTGCTGTTTTGCTAAAATAAGCAGTTTCAAGCATTTTAGATCGTTAAAATCGTTCAAATAGACGCAATACAAATAAAACGAATAATAAAAATTTCGTCGTTTTTATGCTGTTTTCGCGTTAAAACGCAGATTAAAGCTCAAAACGTGCTGTTTTGCTAAAATAAGCATTTTCAAGCATTTTAGATCGTTGAAATCGTTTAAATAGAAGCAATATTAAAAAAAACGAAAAAAAAAAAATTCGCTTTTTTAGTTTTTTTTAGCTTAAAGCGTTTCCAAAAGGCTTTTTTAAAAAAAGCATTTTAATTTTTAATCGTTAAATGTTTAAATAAAAAAAAAAAAAAAGTTAAAATTCGTTTTTATTTTTTTTTATTTAAAACGCGTTGCTAAAAGTTTGGGTTTTGTTAACTTTTAAAGCATTTTAACAAATTTTAAATGCCAATTTAAATAAAAACGAAAAAAAAAAAAAATTTTTGCTGTTTTGCTTAAAAGAAATTAAAACTAAAGGTGTGTTTTGTAAAAATAACATTTTAAAAGATCAAACCCGTTAAATAACGCTAAAAAAAAACAAAAAAAAAATTTCTTTTTTGCTTTTTAGCTTAAAAGAAAATAAACTAAAAATTTTTTGCAAAATAAATTTTTTTAGATCTTTGGGAAAATCTTTCCCCAAAGGAACAAAAAAAAAACAAATTTAAAAAAATTCGTCTTTTTTTATTGCTGTTTTACGCGTTAAAAGGGATTAAAAACTAAAAAGCGTGCTGTTTTGCTAAAAAAGCATTTTCAAGCATTTTAGACCCGTTGAAATCGAAAACGCAATAAAAAAAAAACAAATAATAAAAATTTCTTTTTTTTATGCTGTTTTGCGTTAAAACGCGGGGTAAACTCAAAACGTGCTTTTTTGCTAAAAAAAACATTTTAAAACTTTTAGATCTTTTGAAACCCGTTCAAATAGACGCAATAAAAAAAAAAAAACGAATAATAAAAATTTCGTCTTTTTTTTATGCTTTTTAACCCCCAAAAACGCGGGTTAAAATCAAAACGTGCTTTTTTTGCTAAAATAAGCTTTTTAAAATTTTAAGATCGTTGAAATCGTTCAAAAAAAACAATATTAAAAAAAAGGGGGAAAAAATTAAAAAATTCGTTTTTTTATCTTTTTTTACGCGTTAAAACGCAGTTTAAAAACTCAAAACGTGCTGTTTTGCTAAAATAACATTTTCAAGCTTTTTTAGATCGTTGAAATCGTTCAAATAGACGCAAAAAAAATAAAAACGAATAATAAAAATTTCGTCTTTTTTTTATGCTTTTTTACGCGTTAAAACGCGGATTAAAATCAAAACTGCTGTTTTTAAAAAAAAGCATTTTAAAACTTTTTAGATCGTTGAAATCTTTTCCAAAAAAGCAATTTTTAAAAAAACGAATAAAAAAAATTCGTCTTTTTTTATGCTGTTTTACGCGTTAAAACGCAGTTTAAAAACTCAAAACGTCCCTTTTTTGCTAAAAAAAACATTTTCAAGCTTTTTTAAGATCGTTGAAATCTTTTTAAATGGGAAGGGCCTTTTTAAAAAAAAACGAATAATAAAATATTCGTCTTTTTTTTGTTTTACGCTTTAAAAAACGCAGATTAAAACCCAAAACATTTGCTTTTTTTAAAAAAAAAGCTTTTTTCAAGCTTTTTTAGATCGTTGAAATGCCAAATAGACGCAAATTAAAAAAACGAATAAAAAAAAATTCGTCTTTTTTTATGCTGTTTTGCGTTAAAACGCAGTTTTAAAACTAAAACTGCTTTTTTGCTTAAAAAAACCCCAAAAGCTTTTTTAATCGTTGAAATCTTTTAAAAAGGGCAAAAAAAAAAAAAACAAATAAAAAAATTTTCGTTTTTATGCTTTTTTTACGCGTTAAAACGCAGAAAAAAAAACTCAAAACGTGTTTTGTTTTGCTAAAAAATAAGCTTTTTTAAAAGCTTTTTTTAAAACCCGTTGAAAACCCTTTCCCAAATAGACGCAATATTAAAAAAAAAACTAATAATAAAAATTTCGTCGTTTTATGTTTTTTCGCGTTAAAACGCGGGAAAAAAACTCAAAACGTGCTTTTTTTGCTAATTGCATTTTAAAAATTTTTTTAGATCGTTGAAACCCCTTTTTAAATAGACGAAATTTTTTTAAAAAAAAGGGAATAATAAACATTTCGTCTTTTTTTCCCGCTGTTTTACGCGTTAAAACCCAGATTAAAACTCAAAACGTGCTGTTTTGTTTAAAAAAAAGGCATTTTCAAGCTTTTTTAGATCTTTGAAATCGTTTAAATAAAAACAATATTAACAAAACGAATAAAAAAAATTCGTCTTTTTTTTATGCTGTTTTACGCGTTAAAACGCAGTTTAAAAACTCAAAAAAAGGCTTTTTTAAAAACTTTTTCCCAAGCATTTTAGATCTTTTGAAATCGTTCAAATAGAAGCAATATTAATAAAAACGAATAATAAAAATTCGTCGTTTTTATGCTGTTTTACGCGTTAAACGCAGATTAAAGCTCAAAACGTGCTGTTTTGCTAAAATAAGCATTTTCAAGCATTTTAGATCGTTGAAATCGTTCAAATAGACGCAATAAAAATAAAAACGAATAATAAAAATTTCGTCGTTTTTATGCTGTTTTACGCGTTAAAACGCAGATTAAAGCTCAAAACGTGCTGTTTTGCTAAAATAAGCATTTTCAAGCATTTTAGATCGTTGAAATCGTTCAAATAGAAGCAATATTAATAAAACGAATAATAAAAAATTCGTCACGTTTTTATGCTGTTTTACGCGTTAAAACGCAGATTAAAGCTCAAAACGTGCTGTTTTGCTTCAAAATAAGCATTTTCAAGCATTTTAGATCGTTGAAATCGTTTAAATAGAAGCAATATTAATAAAACGAATAATAAAATATTCGTCATTTTTATGCTGTTTTACGCGTTAAAACGCAGATTAAACTCAAAAACGTGCTGTTTTGCTAAAATAAGCATTTTCAAGCATTTTAGATCGTTGAAATCGTTCAAATAGACGCAATATTAATAAAAACGAATAATAAAAAATTCGTCGTTTTTTATGCTGTTTTTACGCGTTAAAACGCAGATTAAAGCTCAAAACGTGCTGTTTTGCTAAAATAAGCATTTTCAAGCATTTTAGATCGTTGAAATCGTTCAAATAGACGCAATAAAAAACAACATAATAAAAAATTTCGTCGTTTTTATGCTGTTTTACGCGTTAAAACGCAGAATAAAACTCAAAACGTGCTGTTTTGCTAAAATAAGCATTTTCAAGCATTTTAGATCGTTGAAATCGTTCAAATAGACGCAATATTAATAAAAACTAATAATAAAATTTCGTCGTTTTTATGCTGTTTTACGCGTTAAAACGCAGAATAAAACTCAAAACGTGCTGTTTTGCTAATATAAGCATTTTCAAGAATTTTAGATCGTTGAAATCGTTCAAATAGACGCAATATTAATAAAACGAATAATAAACATTTCGTCGTTTTTTACGCTGTTTTACGCGTTAAAACGCAGATTAAACTCAAAACGTGCTTTTTTTGCTAATATAAACATTTTCAAGCTTTTTAGATCGTTGAAATCGTTCAAATAAAAGCAATATTAATAAAAACGAATAATAAAAATTCGTCTTTTTTTATGCTGTTTTACGCGTTAAAACGCAGATTAAAGCTCAAAACGTGCTGTTTTGCTAAAATAAGCATTTTCAAGTATTTTAGATCGTTGAAATCGTTCAAATAGAAGCAATATTAATAAAAACGAATAATAAAAATTTCGTCGTTTTATGCTGTTTTACGCGTTAAAACGCAGAATAAAGCTCAAAACGTGCTGTTTTGCTAAAATAAGCATTTTCAAGCATTTTAGATCGTTGAAATCGTTCAAATAGACGCAATATTAATAAAAACTAATAATAAAAATTTCGTCGTTTTTATGCTGTTTTACGCGTTAAAACCCCGATTAAAACTCAAACGTGCTGTTTTGCTAAAATAAGCATTTTCCCCATTTTAGATCGTTGAAATCGTTCAAATAGAAGCAATATTAATAAAAACGAATAATAAAAATTCGTCGTTTTATGCTGTTTTACGCGTTAAAACGCAGATTGCTTAAAACGTGCTGTTTTGCTAAAATAACATTTTCAAGATTTTAGATCGTTGAAATCGTTCAAATAGACGCAATAAAAATAAAAACGATTTAAAAAAATTTCGTCGTTTTATGCTGTTTTACGCGTTAAAAGACAGATTAAGCTCAAAACGTGCTTTTTTTGCTAAAAGCATTTTCAACCCATTTTAGATCGTTGAAATCGTTCAAATAGAAGCAATATTAATAAAAACGAAATAATAAAAATCGTCTTTTTTAATGCTGTTTTACGTTAAAACGCAGATTAAAGCTCAAAACGTGCTGTTTTGCTAAAAAAAAGCATTTTCAAGCATTTTAGATCGTTGAAATCGTTCAAATAGACGCAATATTAATAAAAACGAATAATAAAAATTTCGTCGTTTTTATGCTGTTTTACTCGTTAAACGCTGATTAAAGCTCAAACGTGCTGTTTTGCTAAAATAAGCATTTTTCAAGCATTTTAGATCGTAGAACACGTTCAGAGACGAAATTAATAAAAAACGAATAATAAAAAATTCGTCGTTTTTATGCTGTTTTACGCGTTAAAACGCAGATTAAAGCTCAAAACGTGCTGTTTTGCTAAAATAAGCATTTTCAAGCATTTTTAGATCGTTGAAATCGTTCAAATAGAAGCAATTTTAATAAAAACGAATAATAAAATTTTCGTCATTTTTATGCTGTTTTACGCGTTAAAACGCAGATTAAAGCTCAAAACGTGCTGTTTTGCTAATATAAGCATTTTCAAGCTTTTTTAGATCGTTGAAACGATCAAATAGACGCAATATTAATAAAAACGAATAATAAAAATTCGTCGTTTTATGCTGTTTTACGCGTTAAAACGCAGATTAAAGCTCAAAACGTGCTGTTTTGCTAAAATAAGCATTTTCAAAGCATTTTAGATCGAAATCGTTAAAATAGAAAATATTAATAAAACGAATCATAAGTAATTCGTCGTTACATGCTGTATTACGCGTTAAAACGCAGATTAAATTTTCAAAACGTGCTGTTTTGCTAAAAAAAATTTCAAGCATTTTAAATCGTTGAAATCGTTTTAAATAGAAGCAATATTAATAAAAACGAATAATAAAATTCGTCATTTTATGCTGTTTTACGCGTTAAAACGCAGATTAAAAGCTCAAAACGTGCTGTTTTTAAAATAAGCATTTTCAAGCGTTTTAGATCGTTGAAATCTGTTCAAATAGACGCAATATTAAAACGAATAATAAAAAAATTCGTCGTTTTTATGTTTTACGCGTTAAAACGCAGAATAAAGCTCAAAACGTGCTGTTTTTAAAAATAAGCATTTTTAAGCATTTTAGATCGTTGAAATCGTTCAAATAGAAGCAATATTAATAAAAACGAATAATAAAAATTCGTCGTTTTTATGTTGTTTTACGCGTTAAAACGCAGATTTAAGCTCAAAACGTGCTGTTTTGCTAAAATAAGCATTTTCATGCTTTTTTAGATCGTAGAAACGTTCAAATAGACGCAAATAATAAAAAACGAATAAAAAAAAATTCGTCGTTTTTATGCTGTTTTACGCGTTATAATCGTTCAAATAGAAGCATATTAATAAAAACGAATAATAAAAAATTCGTCGTTTTTATGCTGTTTTACGCGTTAAAACGCAGATTAAAGCTCAAAACGTGCTGTTTTGCTAAAATAAGCATTTTCAAATTTTAGATCGTTGAAATCGTTCAAATAGACGCAAAAAAAATAAAAAACGAATAATAAAGTTTCGCGTTTTATGCTGTCTTACGCGTTAAAACGCAGATTAAATCAAAACGTGCTGTTTTGCTAAAATAAGCATTTTCAAGCATTTTAAATCGTTGAAATCGTTCAAATAGACGCAATATTAATAAAAACGAATAATTAAAAATTCGTCGTTTTATGCGCTTTACGCGTTAAAAACGCAGATTAAAGCTTCAAAACGTGCTGTTTTGCTAAAATAATCATTTCTAAGCATTTTAGATCGTGAAATCGTTCAAAATAAAAGCAATATTAATAAAAACGAATAAAAAAAAATCGTCGTTTTATGCTGTTTTACGCATTAAAACGCAGATTAAGCTCAAAACGTGCTGTTTTGCTAAAATAAGCATTTTCAAGCATTTTAGATCGTTGAAAACCGTTTTAAATAGACGGCAATATTAATAAAACGAATAATAAAAAATTTCGTCGTTTTATTCTGTTTTACGCGTTAAACGCAGTTAAACTCAAAACGTGTTGTTTTGCTAAAATAAGCATTTTCAACATTTTAGATCGTTGAAATCGTTTAAATAGACGCAATATTAATAAAAACGAATAATAAAAATTCTCGTTTTATGCTGTTTTACGCGTTAAAACGCAGATTAAAGCTCAAAACGTGCTGTTTGCTAAAATAAGCATTTTCAAGCATTTTAAATCGTTGAAATCGTTTAAATAGAAGCAATATTAATAAAAACGAATAATAAAAATTCGTCATTTTTATTTTGTTTTACGCGTTAAAACGCAGATTAAAGCTAAAAACGTGCTGTTTTGCTAAAATAAGCATTTTCAAGCATTTTAGATCGTTAAAACCGTTCAAATAGAAGCAAATATTAAAAAAAAACCAATAATAAAAAAATCGTCTTTTTTTTTAAGGTTTTACGGGGTTAAAACGCAGATAAAAAGGTCAAAACGGTTTGTTTTGCAAAAAATAAGCATTTTCAAGCATTATAGATCGTTGAAATCGTTGAAATAGAACCCAAATATTAATAAAAACGAATAAAAAAAAATTCGTCGTTTTATGTTGTTTTATGCGTTAAACGCAAAATTAAAAAGCTCAAAACGTACTTTTTTGCTAAAATAAGCATTTTTTCAAGCTTTTTTAGATCGTTGAAATCGTTAAAAAGGGAAGCAATATTAATAAAAAACGAATAAAAAAAATTTCGTCGTTTTTATGTTTTTTTACGCTTTAAAAAACGCAGTTTAAAAACCTCAAAACGTGCTGTTTTGCTAAAATAAGCATTTTAAAGCATTTTAGATCGTTGAAATCGTTCAAATAGACGCAATATTAATAAAAACGAATAATAAAATTTCTGTCGTTTTTATGCTGTTTACGCGTTAAAACGCAGATTAAAGCTCAAAACGTGCTGTTTTGCTAAAATAAGCATTTTCAAGCATTTTAGATCGTTGAAATCGTTAAATAAAAAGCAATATTAATAAAAACAATAATAAAAATTTCGTCGTTTTATGCCGTTTTACGCGTTAAAACGCAGATTAAAGCTAAAAAACGTGCTGTTTTGTTAAAATAAGCATTTTCAAGCATTTTAGATCGTTGAAATCGTTCAAATAGAAGCAATATTAATAAAACGAATAATAAAAATTCGTCGTTTTATGCTGTTTTACGCGTTAAAACGCAGATTAATCAAAACGCTGTTTTGCTAAAATGATTCAAGATTAGATCTTGAAATCGTTCAAATAGAGCAATATAATAAAAAAAATAATAAAATTCGTCGTTTTATGCTGTTTTACGCGTTAAAACGCAGATTAAACCTCAAAACGTCTGTTTTGCTAAAATAAGCATTTTCAAGCATTTTAGATCGTTGAAATCGTTCAAATAGACGCAATATTAATAAAAAACGAATAATAAAATTCGTCGTTTTATGTTTGTTTTACGCGTTAAAACGCAGTTTAAAAAGCTCAAAACGTGCTTGTTTTGCTAAAATAAGCATTTTCAAGCATTTAAGATCGTTGAAATCGTTCAAATAGAAGCAATATTAATAAAAAACGAATAATAAAATTTCGTCGTTTTTATGCTGTTTTACGCGTTAAAACGCAGATTAAAGCTCAAAACGTGCTGTTTTGCTAAAATAAGCATTTTCAAGCATTTTAGATCGTTGAAATCGTTCAAATAGAAGCAATATTAATAAAAACGAATAATAAAAATTCGTCGTTTTATGCTGTTTTACGCGTTAAAACGCAGATTAAAGCTCAAAACGTGCTGTTTTGCTAAAATAATCATTGTCAAGCATTTTAGATCGTTGAAATCGTTCAAATAGAGCAATATTAATAAAAACGAATAATAAATTCTCGTTTTATGCTGTTTTACGCATTAAAACGCAGATTAAAGCTCAAAACGTGCTGTTTTGCTAAAATAAGCATTTTCAAGCATTTTAGATCGTTGAAATCGTTCAAATAGACGCAATATTAATAAAAACGAATAATAAAAATTTCGTCGTTTATATGCTGTTTTACGCGTTAAAACGCTGATTAAAAGCTCAAAACGTGCTGTTTTGCTAAAATAAGCATTTTCAAGCATTTTAGATCGTCGAAATCGTTCAAATAGACGCAATATTAAAAAAAAACTAATAATAAAAAATTCGTCGTTTTATGCTGTTTTACGCGTTAAAACGCAGTTTAAAAAGCTCAAAACGTGCTGTTTTGCTAAAATAAGCATTTTCAAGCATTTTAGATAGTTGAAATCGTTCAAATAGAAGCAATATTAATAAAAAACGAATAATAAAATTCGTCGTTTTTATGCTGTTTTACGCGTTAAAACGCAGATTAAAGCTCAAAACGTGCTGTTTTGCTAAAATAAGCATTTTCAAGCATTTTAGATCGTTGAAATCGTTCAAATAGAACAATATTAATAAAAACGAATAATAAAAATTCGTCGTTTTATGCTGTTTTACGCGTAAAACGCAGTTTAAAAAGCTAAAAAACGTGCTGTTTTGCTAAAATAAGCATTTTCAAGCATTTTAGATCGTTGAAATCGTTCAAATAGAAGCAATATTAATAAAAATGAATAATAAAAATTCGTCGTTTTATGTGTTTTACGCTTTAAAAACGCAGATTAAATAAAAACGTGCTGTTTTGCTAAAAAAAACATTTTCAAGCATTTTAGATCGTTGAAATCGTTCAAATAGAAGCAATATTAAAAAAACGTAAAAAAAATTCGTCTTTTTTATTTTTTTCGCTTTAAAAACGCAGATTAAAGCTCAAATGCTGTTTTGCTAAAATAAGCATTTTCAAGTTTTTAGATCGTTGAAATCGTTCAAAGCTATTAAAAAAAACGAATAAAAAAAAATTCTGTTTTTAGCTTTTTTCCCCTTTAAAAAAGCAGTTAAACTCAAAACTCTTTTTGCTAAAATAACATTTTCAAGCTTTTTTGATCGTTGAAATCGTTCAAATAGACGCAAAAAAAAATAAAAAAAAAAAAAATCGTCGTTTTATGTTTTTACGCTTTAAAAAACGGAATAAAACCAAAACGTGCTTTTTTGCTAAAATGCTTTTAACATTTTAGATCGTTAAATGTTCAAATAGACGCAATATTAAAAAAAAACGAATAATAAAAATTTCGTCGTTTTATGCTTTTTTACGCGTTAAAGCAGATTAAATAAAACGTGCTTTTTTGCTAAAAAAAACCAAGCATTTTAGATCGTTGAAATCGTTCAAATAGAAGCAATATTAATAAAACACGAATAATAAAAATTCTCTTTTTTATGCTTTTTTACGCGTTAAACGCAGATTAAAGCTCAAAACGTGCTGTTTTGCTAAAAAAAACATTTTCAACATTTTAGATCTTTAAAACGTTCAAATAGACGCAAAAAAAATAAAAACAATAATAAAATTTCTCGTTTTTATGCTTTTTTTACGCGTTAAACGCAGAATAACGTAAAACGTGCTGTTTTGCTAAAATAAGCATTTTCAAGCATTTAGATCGTTGAAATCGTTCCAATAAAAAATATTAAAAAAAAACGAATAATAAAAATTGTTTTTTTGCTTTTTGGGCGTTAAAACGGATTAAAACTCAAAACGTGCTGTTTTGTTTTAAAATAAGCATTTTCGCATTTTAGATCGTTGAAATCGTTAAAATGACGCAAAAAAAAAAAAACGAATAATAAAAAATTTCGTCGTTTTATGCTTTTTTCCCTTAAAACGCAGAATGCACAAAACGTGCTGTTTTTGCTAAAATAAGCATTTTCAAGCATTTTAGATGTTGAAATCGTTCAAATAGTCGCAAAAATAAAAACGAATAAAAAAAAATTTCGTCTTTTTTATGCTGTTTTACGCGTTAAACGCGTTAAAAAGCTCAAAACTTCTTTTTGCAAATATAAGCATTTTCAAGCAAGTCGTTGAAATCGTTAAATAAAAAATATTAATAAAAACGAATAATAAAATATTCGTCGTTTTATGCTGTTTTACGCGTTAAAACGCAGTTTAAAAGCAAAAAAACATGCTTTTTTGCTAAAATAAGCTTTTTTCAAGCATTTTAGATCGTTGAAATCTTTAAAAATAGAAGCAATATTAAAAAAAAACGAATAATAA
>NW_027046105.1:0-33337 GCF_025399875.1 Dalotia coriaria | reverse complement strand
TAATTATTTCGTCGTTTTTGTGTTTTTTCGCGAAAAAAAGCGAAAAAAGCTAAAAATTTTTTAAAAAAAGTTTTTAAAAATTTTTAACTTTAAATCGTTAAATGAAAAAATTTTAAAAAAAAAAAAAAAAACGTTTTTTTTTTTTTTCGCGTTAAAAGCTAAAACCCCTTTTTGTTTGTTTTCATTTAAAAACGTTAAACCCAAAAATAAAAAAATAATAAAAAGAAAAATTTTTTTTTTTAAAAAAAAATTTTCCCCTTTTTTTTTTAAAAAAAGCTTTTTCGCATTTTGCGTTGAATCGTTCAAATGAGAATATTAAAAAACGAAAAAAAAAAAAATTTCGTCTTTTTAGTGTTTTACGCTTAAAACGGTTGCTCAAAACGTGCTTTTTCAAAATAAGATTTTCAAGCATTTTAATTTAACCGTTAAATAGACGTTTTTAAAAAAAAAAAAAAAATTTTTTTTTGGTTTTACGCGTTAAAACGCTAAACCCCAAAAAGGCTTTTTAAAAAATCCCAAATTTTAATCGTTAAATCCAAAAACGAATATTAAAAAAAAACTTAAAAAAATTTTCCCAAAAAGTTTTTTTTTAGCTTAAAAAAGATTAAACTAAAGCTTTTTGTTTAAAAAAAACCCTTTTAAAAAAATTTAAATTTCTAGCCAAAAAAAAAAAAAAAAACCCTTTTTTATTTTTTAGTTTTAAAAGCGTTAAAGAAAAAAAATTTTTTTAAAAAAAAAATTTTTGTGGGGAAATCGTTCAAATAAAGCAATATTAATAAAAACGAAAAATAAAAATTCGTCTTTTTTATGCTGTTTTAGCGTTAAAACGCAGATTAAAACTCAAAACGGCTGTTTTGCTAAAATAACTTTTCAAGCATTTTAGATCGTTGAAATCGTTCAAATGGGCGCAATATTAATAAAACGAATAATAAAAAATTTCGTGTTTTTATGCTTTTGCGCTTAAAACGCAGATTAAAGCTCAAAACGTGCTGTTTTGCTAAAATAACATTTCAAGCATTTTAGATCGTTGAAATCGTTCAAATAGAAGAAAATATTAAAAAAAAAAACGAAAAAAATTCCCCCGTTTTTCCCGTTTTACGCGTTAAAACGCAGTTTAAAAGCTAAAAACGTCCCGTTTTGCAAAAAATAAGCATTTTCGCAAATTTTAGATCGTTTGAAATCGTTCAAAAGGCGCAATATTAAAAAAAAACAAAATAATAAAAATTTCTGTCTTTTTTATGCTTTTTTTACGCGTTAAAACCAGTTTAAAAAGCTCAAAACGTGCTGTTTTTAAAATAAGCATTTTCAAGCTTTTTAAATCGTTGAAATCGTTCAAAAGAAGCAATATTAAAAAAAAAACGAATAATAAAAATTCGTCGTTTTTATGTTTTTTTACGCTTTAAAAACGCAGTTTAAAAAACTCAAAACGGCTTTTTTGCAAAAAATAAGCATTTTCAAGCATTTTCGATCGTTGAAATAGTTCAAATAGAAGAATATTAAAAAAAAACGAATAAAAAAAAATTCCTTTTTTAAAAGGTTTACGCGTTAAAACGGGTTTAAAAAGCTAAAAAGGGCGCTGTTTTGCAAAAAATAATCATTTTTCCAAGCTTTTTAGATCGTTGAAATCGTTCAAATAGACGAAAATTTTAAAAAAAACGAAAAAAAAAAATTCGTCGTTTTATGCTTTTTACACTTTAAAAACGCGGGTTTAAAAAGCTAAAAAACGTACTGTTTTGCTAAAATAAGCATTTTCAAGCTTTTTTGGATCGTTAAAACCGTTCAAATAGAAGCAAATTTAATAAAAACGAATAATAAAAAATTCGTCGTTTTATCCCGTTTTACGCGTTAAAACGCAGTTTAAAAAGCTAAAAACCCGGCTGTTTTGCAAAAAATAAGCTTTTTTCAAGCTTTTTTGGATCATTGAAATCGTTCAAATAGAAGTACATAAAAAAAAACGAAAAAAAAAAAACCCGTCGTTTTATGCTTTTTTTAGGGTTAAAACGCGGGATTAAAGCTAAAAACGGTTGTTTTGTTAAAATAAGCATTTTCAAGCATTTTAGATCGTTGAAATCGTTCAAATAGACGCAATAAAAAAACGAATAAAAAAAATTTTCGTCGTTTTTTGTTTTACGCTTTAAAAACGCAGATTAAAACCCTAAAAAGGTGCTGTTTTGAAAAATAATCATTTTCGCATTTTAGATCCTTGAAATCGTTCAAATAGACCCCAAAATTTAATTTAAAAACGAATAATAAAATTTCGTCGTTTTATGCTTTTTTTACGCTTTAAAAAAGGGCAGTTTAAAAAGCTAAAAAGGGCTGTTTTGCTAAAATAATCTTTTTTTAAGTTTTTGGGGGATCGGGGAAATCGTTCAAAAAAGGCAAAAAAAAACAATAAAAAATTTCGCCGTTTTATGCTGTTTTACGCTTTAAAAAACGCAGTTTAAAAAACTCAAAACGTGCTGTTTTGCTTTAAGCATTTTCAAGCTTTTTTGGATCGTTGAAATCGTTCAAAAGAAGCAATATTAAAAAAAAACAAAAAAAAAAAAAATTGTCGTTTTTTGCTGTTTTACGCTTTAAAAACGGGATTAAAACCCTTCAAACGCGCTGTTTTTAAAATAATCATTTTCAAGCTTTTTGGGATCTTTGGGAAATCTTTCCCAAATAGACGCAATATTAATAAAAACGAATAAAAAAAATTGTCTTTTTTATGCTGTTTACACGTTAAACCCCAGTTTAAAAAGCCCCAAAAGGGTTTTGTTTTGTTTAAAAAGCATTTTCAAGCATTTTTAGATCGTTGAAATCTTTCCCCAAATAGAAGAATATTAAAAAAAACGAATAAAAAAAAATTCGTCTTTTTTATGCTGTTTTACGCGATAAAACGCAGATTAAAGTTAAAACAGTGCTGTTTTGCTAAAATAAGCATTTTCGCTTTTGGATCGTTGAAATCGTTCAAATAGAAGCACTTTTAATAAAACGAATAACAAAAATTCGTCGTTTTATGTTGTTTTACGCGTTAACGCAGATTAAAGTTCAAAACGTGCTGTTTTATAAAATAAGCATTTTCAAGCATTTTAGATCGTTGAAATCGTTCAAATAGACGCAATATTAATAAAAACGAATAATAAAATTTTCGTCGTTTTTATGCTGTTTTACGCGTTAAAACGCAGATTAAAGCTCAAAACGTGCTGTTTTGCTAAAATAATCTCATTTTCAAGCATTTTAGATCCTGACCGTTCAAAATAGACGCAATATTAATAAAAACGAATAATAAAAATTTCTGTCGTTTTTATGCTGTTTTACGCGTTAAAACGCAGATTAAAGCCTCAAAACGTGCTGTTTTGCTAAAATAAGCATTTTCAAGCATTTTAGATCGTTGAAATCGTTCAAATAGAAGCAATATTAAAAAACGAATATGAAAAATTCGTCGTTTTATGCTGCGCTCTTTTACGCGTTAAACGCAGATTGTGCTCAAAACGTGCTGTTTTGCTGTACAAGTATTTTCGGGAGCATTTTAGATCGGTGAAATCGTTCAAATGGAAGCAATATTAATAAAAAACGAATAATAAAAAATTCGTCGATTTTATGCTGTTTACGCGTTAAAACGGTGATTAAAAGCTCAAACGTGCTGTTTTGCGAAAATAAGCATTTTCAAGCATTTTAGATCGTTGAAATCGTTCAAAATAGGCGCATATTAATAAAACGAATAATAAAATTTCGTCGTTTTATGCTGTTTTACGCGTTAAAACGCAGATTAAAGCTCAAAACGTGCTGTTTGCTAAAAATAAGCATTTTCAAACATTTTAGATCGTTGAAATCGTTCAAATAGAAGCAATATTAATAAAAAACGAATAATAAAAATTCGTCGTTTTATGCCGTTTTACGCGTTAAAACGCAGATTTATGCTCAAAACGTGCTGTTTTGCTAAAATAATCATTTTCAAGCATTTTAGATCGTTGAAATCGTTCAAATAGAAGCAATATTAATAAAAACGAATAATAAAAAATTCGTCGGTTTTATGTTGTTTTACGCGTTAAAACGCAGATTAAAAGCTCAAAACGTGCTGTTTTGGCGCAAAATAATCATTTTTAAGCATTTTAGATCGTTGAAATCGTTCGCTAAATAGACGCGCAATATTAATAAAACGAATAATAAAAAATTTCGTCGTTTTTATAAGCTGTTTTACGCGTTAAAACGCAGATTAAAAACCCTTTCACAAAACGTGCTGTTTTGCTAAAATAAGCATTTTCAAGCATTTTCGATCGCTGAAATCGTCTAAATATAGCAATATTGCTAATAAAAACGAATAATAAAAAAATTCGTCGTTTTGCGCTGTTTTACACGTTAAAACGCAGATTAAAGCTCAAAACGCGCTGTTTTGCTAAAATAAGCATTTTTCAAGCATTTTAGATCGTTGAAATCGTTCAAATAGAAGCAATATTGTTCCACAATAAAAAATTCGTCGTTTTTATGCTGCCTACGCGTTAAAACGCAGATTAAAGCTCAAACAGTGCTGTTTTTGCTAAAATAAGCATTTTCAAGCATTTTAGATCGTTGAAATCGTTCAAATAGAAGCAATATTAATAAAACGAATAATAAAAAATTCGTCGTTTTATGCTGTTTTACGCGTTAAAACGCAGATTAAAGCTCAAAACGTGCTGTTTTGTTAAAATAAGCATTTTTTGATGGATAACTGATTAATAAAATTCTCTGTCGTTTTATGCTGTTTTACGCGTTAAAAACGCAGATTAAAAGCTCAAACGTGCTGTTTGCTAAAATAATCATTTTCAAGCATTTTAGATCCTGAAATCGTTCAAATAGACGTGCAATATTAATAAAAAACGAATAATGTGCAAATTTCGTCGTTTTATAAGCTGTTTTACGCGTTAAAACGCAGATTAAAAGCTCAAAACGTGCTGTTTTGCTAAAATAAGCATTTTCAAGCATTTAGATCGTTGAAACGTTCAAATAGAAGCAATATTAAAACGAATATGAAAAAATTCGTCGTTTTATGCTGTTTACGCGTTAAAACGCAGATTAAAAGCTCCTCAAAACGTGCTGTTTTGCTGTGTCAAGCATTTCAAGCATTTTAGATCGGTGAAATCGTTCAAATGGAAGCTTTCAATATTAATAAAAACGAATAATAAAAATTCGTCGATTTGCTGTTTTACGCGTTAAAACGCAGATTAAAAGCTCAAACGTGCTGTTTTGCGAAAATAAGCATTTTCAAGCATTTTAGATCGTTGAAATCGTTCAAATAGGCGCACATTAATAAAACGAATATCGTACCTTCTGGTCGTTTTATGCGTTGTTTTACGCGTTAAACGCAGATTAAAGCTCAAACGTGCTGTTTTGCTAAAATAAGCATTTTCAAACATTTTAGATCGTTTAAATCGTTCAAATAGAAGTAATATTAATAAAACGAATAATAAAAAATTCGTCGTTTTTGCTGTTTTTACGCGTTAAAACGCAGATTTATGCTCAAACGTGCTGTTTTTGCTAAATAATCATTTTCAAGCATTTAGATCGTTGAAATTGTTCAAATAGGAAGCAATATTAATAAAAAAAAACGAATAATAAAAATTCGTTTGTTTTATAAGCTGTTTTTGGCCGCGTTAAAACGCAGATTAAAGCTCAAACGTGCTGTTTTGCTAAAATAATCATTTTTTAAGCATTTTAGATCGTTGAAATCGTTCGCTTTTCAAATAGACGTGTGTGTGTGTGTGTGTGTGCAATATTAATAAAAACGGAATAATAAAATTTTGCTGTTTTATGCTGTTTTACGCGTTAAAACGCAGATTAAAACTCAAAACGCTGTTTTGCTAAATAAGCATTTTCAAGTATTTTAGGATCGTTGAAATGTTCAAATAGAAGTAATATTAATAAAAAACGAATAATAAAAAGCCTGTCGTTTTATGTTGCTTTTACGTTAAAACGCAGATTAAAGCTCAAACTGCGCTGTTTCATAAAATAAGCATTTTCAAGCATTTAGATCGTTGAAATGTTCAAATAGTAGAAGCAATATTAATAAAACGAATAATAAAAATTCGTCGTTTTATGCTGTTTTACGCGTTAAAACGAAGATTAAAAGTTCAAAACGTGCTGTTTTGTTAAAATAAGCATTTTTCAAGCATTTTAGATCGCTGGAAATCGTTCAAATATATATATTAGGCAATCTCGCCCACCGTGTTACTTCGCTATCTAATTTCAAGATTTATAGATCCTTATTCGGCGTGATCAACCGTATTCTATATTTGCTTTATAATTCTCCATTTTCTGTTTTGCTTTTTCTTTCTTTTTCCACCTCGTTATTCCTAGGTGTTTTGTGATCGTCTTCGACTTGCTAAAATCCAGTTTTCTCGAGGTCTTCTCTCTTCCTGTTGGACGCTGGCTGCCAAATCGTGTTAATTATTGCCTTTGTATTGTGTCTGATCCATCCTCATGCAAATGGCCGGCCCATCTTGTCTCTCTGTTTCTTGATTTTTCTTATGATATTTTCAATTTTCCATTACATCTTCCAATTCCTGGCTGGTTTTTTCTAATTGTGCCATCATCCATTTTGTTCGGTCCTGTAAGTTTTCTTAATATTGCTCTGCTGTTCTTGCAATTTCTATTTTGTTTCGATCTTGTTTTGTTAATCACCGGAGTGTTTCTAAGCGTATACATCAGAATTGGTCTTATAATAGTCTTATATATCCCCAGTTTTGTTTTTTCTTCTCGTGCTGCCTTGTTTGTTAGTGACTTTTCTATTGACATAGTAGGTCGGCGTGCAGCTTGGAATTTTCCGCTTTCGCTTCGGTGTTTTGTAAAATTTTTCTGCTGGATGGTGGACTCCTCAGGGGTATTTAAAATGTTTTACGCACCCCTAAAAGCATGGGCGTGGTTTCCTCATTTTAATTGAACTTGTTTCACCGCCCCGTGATCATAACCTTTTGTCTTTTCCATTTATGTATAGTCCACTTTTTTCTTCTTCTTCTTCCATATAATTTCATTAGTTTTTCAAGTAGATACTTTTGTTTGCTAATACTGTAATGTCATCAGTATATGCAATTATTTGTAGTGGTTTGTTTCTTAATGTTCCTTTTCTTTTGTATATTTGAGTATGTGTCGATTACTATTGTGAACAATGTTGCGATAAAAGTATGTTCCCCTCTTGCCTTATCTCCTTTATTTGTTTCTTGAATTTCTTTGTTCGTCCGCTTCGTACTACTGATGTTGTTGTTTTTTCAGTGACAATGTTGATTATTGCCTTTTTACCTTTGTTGGTATCTCGAGTGGAGTGTATATAATTCTATTAGTTGTTGTTTGCTGCCGAGTCAAAGGCTTTTTTAAAATCTATAAAGATGATTATCACTTTCTGGTTATGCTCAGTTGTTTTTTGGGTGAATCTGTTTCATCATGTGTATAGCATCTATGGTAGATTTTTCTTTTCGCAAACCTATTTTGATATTCAGGTATTGTGATGTTTTCCCATAGTTTGTTGTGTATGGCTGTGGTCAAAGTATCTGTATGTGGAGTTGAGCAGGTGATGCCCCCTATAGCTGTCAAGCATATCTGTTTATCTCTTTTTTGTGAATGTGATATATTGCCTCATACACTCATTCTTCCGGTACATGTTCCATATCCTATATCTGCTGATTTATTAACTCGTATTTCTTTTGACCACTCGATTTCCATACTTGCCAGTCGTATTGTTTATCTGCATCGGGTCCAGGTGTCTTCCCATTTCTCCTTCAAGTTTCTTTTTATTATTTCCTTTTTTTTATATCTTGTCTCATATTGAGATTTGCTCATTTCTTTTCACATTAATCTTCTTCTTGTCCCACTCCCAGATTTCTTTCTTGAGTCTTGTCTTCAGTCGTGATTTCACTGAAAGTATTCTTCCCATATTTGCTTTTTCTTCTTCCTCGGTTTCTGCTGTTTTTCCATGTGTGCTTGTTCTTCATCTTGTAGTTTGCCTGGTGCTTTTATGTATATTCATTTTCTTAATGTCTTGGTAGAATTTTCTGGCATTATTGTTCTTCATCTGATTTTCAGCGCGGTTTGTGAAAACTTGCGGTTCATCCATTGACTTCTTCGCTACCTCCCTTATTCCGTGGTTTGTTTCATTCCTTCGCCTTCCTATAGTGCTCCTTTGTCATTGTCATCTGCTGTGCCTTCTCATATATATTTGTCTCTTGCTTTACTTTTCTTCTTACTTCAATTCCTTTTACTTCTTATTCCACCATTGGTCTGTTTCGCTTCTGTTCCGTACCCAATACGTTTTGCGCTGTTTTGTTTAGGACATGCTTAAGTTTCATCCATTTCTCCCTTACTTCCATGCCACTTTCCTGACTTTCAAGTTCTTTTTTCCATTTCCTCTTCATATTTGGTCACCTCTCTTGTTTTAGCTTGTCTATACTCCATCTAGCTTTCTTTACTTTGCTTTTCTTGTTTTGGTTTCTGTTTTCTTTATACGTACTTTCGCTCACCATGAAGTGGTGTCTTTCCACATTTGCCGCCTTCTCTCTCTGTATATACATCTTCTATCAGGCTTTTATTCTATCTTCTTTATTAAAATGTGATCGATTTGAGTACTATATCTTCCTCCCGGGGGCGTTCCATGTTACTTTTATTCATGCTTTTGCGGTTGGATTCTTCTTGTGCTGGCGATAATGAATCCATTGCTTGCTGCGGTGTTACAAAGTCTTGTTCCATTATCGTTGAGCTCTTTCGTGAATTGTGGGACTTTTCCTGGCAACCTTACTGTTGCACTCCTCTTACCTTACTTTGCGCATTGTAGTCCCCTGCTATTATTATTGTGTCTCTGGTTGTTGATTTGTTCATATACCTTCTTAATTTTTCGTACCATTGGTACTCTTCTCTTCGTTATTGGTGGTTTCGTGGGGCATAAATCACTAAATAGACGCAATAAAAATAAAACGAATAATAAAAAATTTCGTCGTTTTATGCTGTTTTACGCGTTAAAAACGCTGAATAAAGCTCAAAACGTGCTGTTTTGCTAAAATGCTACGCTATCGATCGCTGGAAATGTTCAAACAGAAACAATATTAATAAAAAACGAATAATAAAATTTCATCGTTTTATGCTGTTTTACGCGTTAAAACGGCAGATTAAAGCTCAAAACGTGCTGTTTTGCTAAAATAAGCATTTTCAAGCATTTTAGATCGTTGAAATCGTTCAAATAGAAGCAATATTAATAAAAAACAATACGTACTATGGCTGCTTTATGCCACTTTACGCAAGCAAACGCAGATTAAAAGCTCAAAACGTAAGCTGTTTTCCTGCACAAGCATTTTCGCTACTTATTCCGCGAAATCGTTCAAATAGACGCAATTATTAATAAAAAACCGAATAATAAAAATTCGTCGTTTTTATGTTGCCTTTACGCGTTAAAACGCAGATTAAAGCTCAAACGTGCTGTTTTGCTAAAATAAGTATTTTCAAGCATTTTCGATCGTTAAATCGCCCCAATAGAAGCAATATTAATAAAAAACGAATAATAAAAAATTCGTCATTTTTATGCCGTTTTACGCGTTAAAACGCAGATTAAAAGCTCAAAACGTGCTGTTTTGCTAAAATAAGCATTTTTCAAGTATTTTAGGATCGTTGAAATCGTTCAAATAGACGCTAAATATTAATGCAAAACGAATAATTACCTTCGTCGTTTTACGCTGTTTTACGTGTTAAAACGCAATTAAAGCTCAAAATCGCTGTTTAAGGGCTACATTAAAGTATTTTGACGCTGAAATCGCTCAAATAGAAGCAATATTAATAAAAACGAATATTAAAAATTCGTGGTTTTTATGCTGTTTTACGCGTTAAAACGCAGATTAAAGCTCAAAACGTGCTGTTTTGCTGCTAAAATAAGCATTTTCAAGCATTTTAGATCGTTGAAATCGCCTCAAATAGACGCGCAATATTAATAAAACCAAATAATAAAAAATTCGTCGTTTTATGCGCTGTTTTACGCGTTAAAACGCAGATTAAAGCTCAAAACGCTTGTTGGCTAAAATAAGCATTTTCAAGCATTTTGAACGTTGAAATCAGTTCAAATAGGCTTTCTGGCCATAATAAAAAAACGAATAATAAAAATTCGTCGTTTTATGCTGTTCTTACGCGTTAAAACGCAGATTAAAGCTCGCAAACGTGCTGTTTTGCTAAAATAAGCATTTCAAGCATTTTAGATCGTTGAAATCGTTCAAATAGAAACAATATTAATAAAAAACGAATAATAAAAATGCGTCGTTTTATGCTGTTTTACGCGTTAAAACGCAGATTAAAGCTCAAAACGTGCTGCTGCTAAAAGTATTTTCAAGCATTTTAGATCGCTGGAACTGTTCAAATAGAAGTAATATTAATAAAAAAAACGAATAATAAAAATTCGTCGTTTTATGCAGCGTTTTACGCGTTAAAACGCAGAATAAAGCTCAAAACGTGCTGTTTTGCTAAAATACATTTTCAAGCATTTTTAGATCAAGTTGAAACTTCACCAAATAGACGCAATATTAATAAAAACGAATAACAAAAATTCCCTGTCGTTTTATGCTGTTTTACGCTGCTAAAACGCAGATTAAAAGCTCAAAACGTGCTGTTTTGCTAAAATAAGCATTTTCAAGCATTTTAGATCGTTGAAACTTTCAAATAGACGCAATATTAATAAAACAAATAAAAAAAATTTCCCGTTTTATGGTTTTTTTACGCGTTAAAACGCGATTAAAGCTAAAAACGTGCTGTTTTGCTAAAATAAACATTTTCAAGAAAGATCGTGACATCGTTCAAATAGAGCAATATTAAAAAAAACGAATAATAAAAATTCGTCGTTTTATGCTTTTTACGCTTTAAAAAACGCAGTTTAAAAGCTCAAAACGTGCTTTTTTGTAAAATAAGCATTTTCAAGCATTTTAGATCGTTGAAACCAAATAGAACAAAAATTAAAAAAAAAACGAATAATAAAAATTTCGTCTTTTTTATGCTTTTTTACGCTTTAAAAACGCAGATTAAAGCTCAAACGTGCTGTTTTGCTAAAATAATCTTTTTAAAGCATTTTAAGCTGAACGTTCAACAGAGCAAATTAATAAAACGAATAAACCCGTCGTTTTATGGTTTTACGCGTTAAAACGCAGATTAAAGCTAAAAACGTGCTGTTTTGGCTAAAATAAGCATTTCCAAGATCGTTGAAATCGTTCAAAAGAACAATATTAAAAAAAAAACGAATAAAAAAAATTGCTTTTTTATGCTGTTTTACGCGTTAAAACGGAAAAGCTCAAACGTGCTGTTTTCTAAAATAAGCATTTTCAAGCATTTTAGATCGTTAAAACGTTCAAATAGAAGCAATATTAAAAAAAAAACGAATAATAAAAATTCGTCGTTTTATGCTTTTTTACGCGTTAAAACGCAGAATAAAGCTCAAAACGGCTGTTTTGCTAAAATAAGCATTTTCAAGCATTTTAGATCGTTGAAATCGTTCAAAAGACGCAAAATTAATAAAAAAACGAATAATAAAAAATTTCGTCGTTTTATGTGTTTTACGCGTTAAAACGCAGATTAAAGCTCAAACGTGCTTTTTTGCTAAAATAAATTTTCGCATTTTAGATCGTTGAAATCGTTCAAATAGAAGCAATATTAAAAAAAAAGAATAAAAAATTTCGTCTTTTTTGCTGTTTTAGGGTTAAACGGATTAAAGCTAAAAAACGGCTGTTTTGCTAAAAAAGCATTTTCAAGCATTTTAGACGCTGAAATCGTTCAAATAGACGCAATTAAAAAAAACGAATAATAAAAACGTCATTTTATGCTGTTTTACGCTTTAAAAAACGCGATTAAAGCTCAAAACGTGCTGTTTTGCTAAAATAAGCTTTTTCCCCATTTTAGATCGTGAACCGTTCAAATAGACGCAAAATTAAAAAAAACGAATAATAAAAATTTCGCGTTTTATGTTTTTTAGGGTTAAAACGCAGAATAAAGCTCAAAACGTGCTGTTTTGCTAAAATAACTTTTCAACTTTTTGACGTTGAAATCGTTCAAAAGACGCAATATTAAAAAAAACAAATAATAAAAATTTCGCGTTTTATGCTGTTTTACGCGTTAAAACGCAGATTAAAGTAAAAAGGGCTGTTTTGCTAAAAAAACTTTTTCGCATTTTAGATCGTTGAAATCGTTCAAATAGACGCAATATTAAAAAAAAAGAATAAAAAAAATTCGTCGTTTTATGTGTTTTACGCTTTAAAAACGCAGATTGCTCAAACGTGCTTTTTTGCTAAAAAAGCATTTTCAAGCATTTTAGATCGTGAAATCGTTCAAATAGAAGAAATTTAAATAAAAACGAATAATAAAAATTCGTCGTTTTATGTGTTTTAGGGTTAAACGCAGTTTAAAAAGCTCAAAACGTGCTGTTTTGCTAAAAAAACATTTTCAAGCATTTTAGATCGTTGAAACGTTCAAAAGACAAAATTAATAAAAACAAAAAAAAAAAATTTCGTCGTTTTATGTGTTTTACGCGTTAAAACGCAGATTAAAGCTAAAAACGTGCTGTTTTTAAAATAATCATTTTCAAGCTTTTTGATCGTCGAAATCGTTCAAATAAAAGCAAATTAAAAAAAAACGAATAAAAAATTTCGTCGTTTTATCCCGTTTTACGCAAAAAACGCAGATTAAAGCTAAAAACCGCTGTTTTGCAAAAAATAATCATTTTCAAGCTTTTTGATCGTTGAAATCGTTCAAATAGACGCAATATTAAAAAAAAACGAATAAAAAAATTCGTCGTTTTATGTGTTTTACGCGTTAAAACGCAGATTAAAGCTAAAAACGTGCTTTTTTTGAAAAAATAAGCATTTTCAAGCATTTTAGATCGTGAAATCGTTCAAATAGAAAATTTTAAAAAAAAGACGAATAATAAAAATTGTCGTTTTATGTGTTTTCCCAAAAAACGCAGTTTAAAAAGCTCACAACGTGCTGTTTTTAAAATAAGATTTTCAAGCTTTTTGGGATCGTTGAAATGTTAAAAGACGAAATATTAAAAAAAAAACGAATAATAAAAATTTCGTCGTTTTATGTGTTTACGCGTTAAACGAGATTAAAGCTAAAAACGTGCTTTTTTGCTAAAATAAGCTTTTTTCGCATTTTTAGATCTTTGAACGTTCAAATAGAAGCAATTTTAAAAAAAAACGAATATGAAAAATTGTCTTTTTTATGTTTTTTACGCTTTAAAAAACGAGATTAAAACTCAAACGTGCTGTTTTCAAAATAAGCATTTTCAAGCATTTTCGATCGTTAAAACGTTCAAATAGAAGCAATATTAAAAAAAAACGAATAAAAAAAAATTCGTCGTTTTATGTGTTTACGCTTTAAAAACGCAGATTAAAGCTCAAAACGTGCTGTTTTGCAAAAATAATCATTTTCAAGCATTTTAGATCGTTAAAATCGTTCAATAGACGCAAATATTAATAAAAACGAAAAATTAAAAATCGTCGTTTTTATGTGTTTACGCGTTAAAACGCAGTTTAAAGCTCAAAACGTGCTGTTTTGCAAAAATAGCTTTTTTCAAGCATTTTAGATCGTTGAAATCGTTCAAATAGAAGAAATTTAAATTAAAAGACGAATAATAAAAATTCGTCGTTTTTATGCTGTTTTACGCTTTAAAAAACGCAGATTAAAAGCTCACAACGTACTGTTTTGCTAAAATAAGCATTTTCAAGCATTTTAGATCGTTGAAATCGTTCAAATAGAAGCTAATATTAATAAAAAACGAATAATGCAAAAATTCGTCGTTTTATGTTGTTTTACGCGTTAAACGCAGATTAAAGCTCAAACTGCGCTGCTCGGTTAAATAAGCATTTTCAAGCATTTTAGATCATTGAAATCGTTCAAATAGAAGCAATATTAATAAAAAACGAATAATAAAAATTCGTCGTTTTATGCTGTTTTACGCGTTAAAACGCAGATTAAAGCTCAAAACGTGCTGTTTTGTTAAAAATAAGCATTTTCAAGCATTTTAGATCGTTGAAATCGTTCAAATAGACGCAATATTAATAAAAACGAATAATAAAATTCCTCTGCCGTTTTTATGCTGTTTTACGCGTTAAAACGCAGATTAAAGCCTGCAAAGGTGCTGCTGTTTTGTTGTATCAATCATTTTCTGCCATTTTAGATCCTTTGAAATCGTTCAAATAGACGCAATATTAATAAAAAAAAAACGAATAATAAAAATTTTGCCGTTTTTATGCTGTTTTACGCGTTAAAACGCAGATTAAAGCTCAAAACGTGCTGTTTTGCTAAAATAATCATTTTAAGCATTATAGATCGTTGAAATCGTTCAAATAGATGCACATTAATAAAAACGAATAATAAAAAATTTCGTCGTTTTATGCTGTTTTACGCGTTAAACGCAGATTAAAACTCAAACGTGCTGTTTTGCTAAAATAAGCATTTTCAAGCATTTTAGATCGTTGAAACGTTCAAATAGAAGCAATATTAATAAAAAACGAATAATAAAAAAAATTCGTCGCAAATGTTTTGCGCGTTTTACGCGTTAAAACGCGATTAAAGCTCTAAACGCGCTGTTTTGCTAAAATAATCATTTTCAAGCATTTTAGATCGCTGGAAATCGTCTTTTCAAATAGACGCAATATTAATAAAAAACGAATAATAAAAATCTGCCGTTTTATGCGCTGTTTTACACGTTAAAACGCAGATTAAAGCTCAAACGTGCTGTTTTGCTAAAATAAGCATTTTCAAGCATTTTAGATCGTTGAAATCGTTCAAATAGAAGCAATATTAACAAAAAAACGAATAATAAAAAATTCCGTCGTTTTATGCTGTTTTACGCGTTAAAACGCAGATTAAAAGCTCAAACAGTGCTGTTTTGCTAAAATAAGCATTTTCACATTTTAGATCGTTGAAATCGTTCAAATAGAAGCAATATTAATAAAAAACGAATAAAAAATTCGTCGTTTTATGTTGTTTTACGCGTTAAAACGCAGATTAAAGCCCAAACGTGCTGTTTCGTTAAAATAAGCATTTTCAAGCATTTTAGATCGTTGAAATCGTTCAAATAGACGCAATATTAATAAAAACGAATAATAAAAATTTCGTCGTTTTTATGCTGCTCTTACGCGTTAAACGCAGATTAAAGCTCAAACGTGCTGTTTTGCTAAATAATCATTTTCAAGCATTTTGTAGATCCTTGGGAAATCGTTCAAATGACGCAATATTACCAAAACGAATAATAAAAATTTCTGCCGTTTTATGCTGTTTTACGCGTTAAAACGCAGATTAAAGCTCAAACGTGCTGTTTCGCTAAAATAAGCATTTTCAAGCATTTTAGATCGTTGGAAATCGTTCAAATAGAAGCAATATTAAAAAAAAAAAAAAAAAACGAATATGAAAAAAATTCGTCGTTTTTATAAGCGTTTTTACGCGTTAAAACGCAGATTAAAGCTCAAAATGCGCTGTTTTGCTAAAATAAGCATTTTCAAGCATTTTAGATCGGTGAAATCGCTCAAATGGAAGCAATAATAAAAAAACGAATAATAAAAATTCGTCGATTTATGCTGTTTTACGCGTTAAAACGCAGATTAAAGCTCAAAACGTGCTGTTTTGCGAAAAATAAGTTTTCAAGCATTTTAGATCGTTGAAATCGTTCAACAGGCGCAAATATTAATAAAAAACGAATAATAAAAATTTCGTCGTTTTATGCTGCTGTTTTACGCGTTGCAAAACGCAGATTAAAAGCTCAAAACGTGCTGTTTTGCTAAAAATAAGCATTTTCAAACATTTTAGATCGTTGAAATCGTTCAAATAGAAGCAATATTAATAAAAAAAACGAATAATAAAAATTCGTCGTTTTTATGCTGTTTTACGCGTTAAACGCAGATTTATGCTCAAACGTGCTGTTTTGCTAAAATAATCATTTTCAAGCATTTTAGATCGCTGAAACGTTCAAATAGAAGCAATATTAATAAAAAAACGAATAATAAAAAATTCCGTCGGTTTTATGTTGTTTACGCGTTAAAAACGCAGATTAAAGCTCAAAACGTGCTGTTTTGCTAAAATAATCATTTTGCCATTTTAGATCGTTGAAATCGTTCAACAGACGCAATATTAATGTAAAAACGAATAATGTGTACCCCGTCGTTTTATGCTGTTTTACGCGTTAAAACGCAGATTAAAACTCAAAACGTGCTGGGTTTTGCTAAAAATAAGCATTTTCAAGCATTTTCGATCGTTGAAATCGTTCAAATAGAAGCAATATTAATAAAAACGAATAATAAAATTCGTCGTTTTATGCTGTTTTACACGTTAAAAACGCAGATTAAAGCTCAAACGTGCTGTTTCTGGTTAAAATAAGCATTTTCAAGCATTTTAGATCGTTGAAATCGTTCAAATAGAAGTACATAATAAAACGAAATAATAAAAATTCGTCGTTTTATGCTGTTTTACGTTAAAACGCAGATTAAAGCTCAACAGCGCTTTTGCTAAAATAAGCATTTTCAAGCATTTTAGATCGTTGAAATCGTCTAAATAGAAGCAATATTAATAAAACGAATAATAAAAATCTGTCGTTTTATGTCGTCGGCGCGTTAAAACGCAGATTAAAGCTCAAAACGTGCTGTTTTGTTAAAATAAGCATTTTCGCTACTTCCAGATCGTTGAAAATCGTTCAAACAGACGCAATATTAATAAAAACGAATAATAAAAATTTCGTCGTTTTATGTTGTTTTACGCGTTAAAACGCAGATTAAAGCTCAAAACGTGCTGTTTTGCTAAAATAATCATTTTCAAGCATTTTAGATCCTTGAAATCGTCTAAATAGACGCAATATTAATAAAAAAACGAATAATAAAATTTCAATGTTTTATGTTGCTCTTTACGCGTTAAAACGTGATTAAAGCTCAAAAACGTGCTGTTTTGCTAAAATAAGCATTTTCAAGCATTTTAGATCGTTGAAATCGTTCAACAGGAAGCTTTCACATTAAAAAACGAATATGAAAAAATCTGTCGTTTTTATGCTGGTTTTTACGCGTTAAACGCAGATTAAAGCTCAAAACGTGCTGTTTTACAAAATAAGCATTTTCAGCATTTAGATCGGTGAAATCGTTCAAATGGAAGCAATATTAATAAAAAACGAATAATAAAAATCTACCGATTTTATAAGTGTTTTACGCGTTGTAAACGCAGATTAAAAGCTCAAAACGCTGTTTTGCGAAAATAAGCATTTTCTACATTTTTAGATCGTTGAATCGTTCAAATAGGCGTAATATTAATAAAAACGAATAATAAAAATTCTGCCGTTTTTATGTTGTTTTACGCGTTAAACGCAGATTAAAGCTCAAAACGTGCTGTTTTGCTAAAATAAGCATTTTCAACATTTGATCGTTGAAATCGTTCAAATAGAAGCAATATTAATAAAACGAATAATAAAAAAATCTGTCGTTTTATGCTGTTTACGCGTTAAAACGCAGGATTTATGCTCAAAACGTGCTGTTTTATTAAAATAATCATTTTCTTAAGCATTTTAGATCGTTGAACCGTTCAAATAGAAGCTATTATTAATAAAACGAATAATAAAAATCTGTCGGTTTTATGCTGTTTTACGCGCGTTAAAAAACTGCAGATTAAAGCCTCAAAACGTGCTGTTTTGCTAAATAATCATTTTAAGCATTTGGACGTTGAAACCGTTCAAATAGACGGACATTAATAAAACGAATAATAAAAAATCTCCTGTCGTTTTATGCTGTTTTACGCGTTAAACGCAGATTAAAACCAAAACGTGCTGTTTTGCTAAAATAAGCATTCTCAAGCATTTTAGATCGTTGAAATCGTTCAAATAGAAGCAACATACAAAAACGAATAATAAAAATTCGTCGTTTTTATGCTGTTTTACGCGTTAAAACGCAGGATTAAAGCTCAAAAACGCGCTGTTTTGCTAAAAATAATCATTTTCAAGCATTTTAGATCGCTTTATTATCGTTCAAATAGACGCAATATTAATAAAAAAAACGAATAATAAAAAATTCGTCGTTTTATGCTGTTTTACACGTTAAAACGCAGATTAAAGCTCAAAACGTGCTGTTTTGCTAAAATAAGCATCTTCAAGCATTTTAGATCGTTGAAATCGTTCAAATAGAAGAATATTAATAAAAACAAAAAAAAAAAAATTCGTCGTTTTATGCTGTTTTACGCGTTAAACCGATTAAAAACCGTGCTTTTTTTAAAAAATAAGATTTTCGCTTTAGATCGTTGAAATCGTTCAAATGGAATATTAATAAAAACAAAAAAAAAAATTCGTCTTTTTTTATGCTGTTTTACGCTTTAAAAAACGAAATTGCTCAAAACGTGCTGTTTTGTTAAAATAAGCATTTTCGCTTTTTTGATCGTTGAAATCGTTAAAAAGAGCAAATTAAAAAACGAAAAAAAAAAAATTTGCCTTTTTTATGTGTTTTACGCGTTAAAAGCGTTAAAGCTAAAAACGTGCTGTTTTGCTAAAATAATTTTTCGCTTTTGACCCTTGGAAACGTTAAAAAGACGCAATATTAATAAAAACGAAAATAAAATTTCTCGTTTTATGCTGTTTTACGCGTTAAAACGCGATTAAAATCAAAACGGCTTTTTTTAAAAAAAAGCATTTTCAAGCTTTTTTAGATCGTTGAAACGTTCAAAAAAAATATTAAAAACGAATATAAAAAAATTCGTCTTTTTTTATGCTGTTTTACGCGTTAAACGCAGAAAACTAAAAACGTGCTGGCTAAAATAAGCATTTTCAAGTTTTTTAGACGTTAAAACGTTCAAATGGAAGAAATTAAAAAAAACGAAAATAAAAATTCGTCGATTTTTGCTGTTTTACGTTAAACGAGATTAAAGCTCAAAACGTGCTGTTTTGCTAAAATAGCATTTCAAGCATTTTAGACGTTGAAATCGTTCATATAGAAGCAATATTAATAAAACAAATAATAAAAAATCGTCGTTTTAAAGTTGTTTTACGCGTTAAAAACGCAATTAAAGTAAAAACGTCTGTTTTGCTAAAATAATCATTTTTAAGCATTTTAGATCGTTGAAATCGTTCAAAATAGACATAATATTAATAAAAAACGAATGTAAAATTTCGCGTCGTTTTTATGCTGTTTACGCGTTAAAACGCAGATTAAAGCTCAAAACGTGCTGTTTTGCTAAAATAAAGCATTTTTCAAGCATTTTAGATCGTTGAAATCGTTCAAATAGACTCAATATTAATAAAAACGAATAATAAAAATTTCGTCGTTTTTATGCTGTTTCGCGTTAAAACGCAGATTAAAGCTCAAACGTGCTGTTTTGCTAAAATAAGCATTTTTTAGAATTTTAGATCGTTGAAATCGTTCAAATAGACGCAATATTAATAAAAACGAATAATAAAAATTACGTCGTTTTTATGCTGTTTTACGCGTTAAAACGCAGATTAAAGCTCAAAACGTGCTGTTTTGCTAAAATAAAGCATTTTCAAGCATTTTTAGATCGTTGAAATCGTTCAAATGGGCGCAATATTAATAAAAACGATTAATAAAAATTTCGTCGCAAGCTGTTTTACGCGTTAAAACGCAGATTAAAAGCTCAAAACGTGCTGTTTTGCTAAAATAAAAGCATTTTCCAGAAGCATTTTAGATCGTTGAAATCGTTCAAATAGAAGCAATATTAATAAAAACGAATAATAAAAATTCGTCGTTTTTATGCTGTTTTTACGCGTTAAAACGCAGATTAAAACTCAAAACATGCTGTTTTGCTAAAATAAGCATTTTCAAGCATTTTAGATCGTTGAAATCGTTCAAATAGACGCAATATTAATAAAAAACGAATAATAAAAATTTCGTCGTTTTTATGCTGTTTTTACGCGTTAAAGCGCAGTTAAAGCTCAAAACGTGCTGTTTTTGCTTTAAAATGTAAACATTTTCAGAAGCATTTTGAATCGTTGAAATCGTTCATATAGAAACATGTGTAAAAACAAATGGCAAAAATCTCGTCGTTTTTATGTTGTTTTACTCGTTAAAACGCAGATTAAAGCTCAAAACGTGCTGTTTTTTGCTTCAAAATAATCATTTTCAAGGATTTTAGATCGTTGAAATCGATCAAATAAACAATATTAATAAAAACGAATAATAAAAAATTTCGTCGTTTTTACATGCTGTTTTCTACGCGTTAACACGCAGATTAAAGCTCAAAACGTGCTGTTTGCTAAAATAATCATTTTCAAGCATTTTAGATCGTTTGAAAATCGTTTCAAATAGACGCAATTATAATAAAAACGAATAATAAAAAGTGCGTCGTTTTATGCTGTTTTCGCGTTAAACGCAGATTAAAGCAAAACCTGCTGTTTTGCTGGAAATAAGTATTTTCAGGCATTTTAGATCCGTTGAAATCGTTCAAATAGAAGCAATAATAATAAAAACGGAATAATAAAAATTCGTCGTTTTTATGCTGTTTTACGCGCGCGTTAAAACGCAGATTAAAAGCTCAAAACGTGCTGTTTTGCTAAAATAATCATTTTCAAGCATTTTTAGATCGTTGAAATCGTTCAAATAGACGCAATATTAATAAAACAGATAATAAAATTTCGTCGTTTTATGTGCTGTTTTACGCGTGAAAGCGCAGATTAAAGCGCTCAAAACGTGCGTTTTGCTAAAATAAGCATTTCAAGCATTTTTTAGATCGGGTGAAATCGTTCAAATAAAACAATATTAATAAAAACGAATAATAAATTCGTCGTTTTTTATGCTGTTTACTGCCGTTAAAAACGCAGATTAAAGCTCAAAACGAGGCTGTTTTGCTAAAATAAGCATTTTCAAGCATTTTGAATCGTTGAAATCGTTCAAATAAGGCGCAATATTAATAAAAACGAATAATAAAAATTTCGTCGTTTATGCTGTTTTACGCGTTAAAACGCAGATTAAAGCTCAAAACGTGCTCTTTGCTAAAATAATCATTTTCAAGCATTTTTTAGATCGTTGAAATCGTTCAAATAGAAGCAATATTAATAAAAAACGAATAATAAAATTCGTCGTTTTATGCTGTTTTACGCGTTAAAGCGCAGATTAAAGCTCAAAACGTGCTGTTTTGCTACAAAAATAAGCATTTTCAAACATTTTAGATCGTTGGAAATCGTTCAAAAATAGAAGCAATATTAATAAAAACGAATAATAAAAATTTCGCCGTTTTATGCTGTTTGCGCGGGTGTTAAACGCAGATTAAAGCTCAAAACGTGCTGTTTTGCTAAAATAAGCATTTTCAGAAGCACATTTTTAGATCGTTGAAATCGTTCAAATAGACGCAATATTAATAAAAACGAATAATAAAAATTCGTCGTTTTTTATGCTGTTTTACGCGTTAAGAAACGCAGATTAATGCTCAAAACGTTAACTGTTTTGCTAAAATAAGCGCATTTTCAAGCATTTTAGATCGTTGAAATCGTTCAAATATATATATATTAGGCATTCCCGCCCATTCGTGGGCATTGCCATCTTAATTTCAAGATTTATAGATCCTTATTCGGCGGATCAGCCGTATTCTATATTTGCTTTACTCTTTCTCATTTTTCTTCTGTTTCTTGCTTTCTTTTCCACTCCGTTTATTCCTAGGTGTTTTAGATCGTCTTCGACTTGCTGTAACCAGTTTTCTCGGGTCTTCCTCTCTTCTTCCTGTTGGATGTTGGTTGCCAAATAAGTTAATTGCCCAGCATGGTGTGTCTGGATCCATCCTCATGCTGTAGCCGGCCATCTTAGTCTCTGTTTCTTGATTTTCTTATGATATTTTCACCTTCCATCTTCCAATTCCTGGTTGGTTTTTCTTCTAATTGTGCCCATCATCCATTTTGTTCGGTCCTGTAAGTTTTCTTAATATTGCTCGTTCGCAATTTCTATTTTGTTTTCGATCTTGTTTTGTTAACGTGAGTGTTTCTGCTGCATACATCAGAATTGGTCTTATAATAGTCTTATATATCCCCAGTTTTGTTTTCTTCTCAGCGTCTTGTTTTGTTAGTGACTCTATTGACGCCGGTACAGGCTCTATGTGCAGCGAATTTTCTCGCTATTTCGTCGGTGTTGTACCTTTCTTGTTGATGATGGTGACTCCTAGGTATTTAAATGTTTTACGCACTCGTACATATGATTTTCCTATCTTAATTGAACTTGTTTCATCGTCTCCTGTGATCATAACCTTTGTCTTTTTCCGTATTTATGCTTATAGTCACTTTTTCTATTTCGCTTCTTCCATGTTCCCTCATTGTTTCTTCAAGCAGATAGCGTATAAAGCATGGCAATGAAGCGTACGGTGGTGCGGTGTTTTAGCAGCGCGCGGCTGCGGTATGGCTCAGGTGCTATTGTGAACAATGTTGCTGATGAGTATGTCTCCTTGCCTTATCCTATATTTGTTTAAATTTCCCTTGTCTGTCCGCTTCTCGTAATTACTGATGTTGTTGTTTTCTCAGTGACAACGTTGATCATTACTTTACCTTTGTTGGTATCTCGAGCGAGTGTATAATTCCCATTAGTTGTTGTCGGTTTATTGAGTCAAAGGCTTTTTTAAAATCCTGTAGAGATGATTATCACTTTCTGGTTATGCTGGTGTTTTTGTAGAATCTGTTTCATCATGTGTATAGCATCTATGGTAGATTTTCGCTTTCGCAAACCCATTTGATATTCAGGTATTGTGATGTTTTCCATTAGTTTGTTGTGTATGGTTGGTCAGCATCTTGTGTGTAGGTTGAGCAGGGTGATGCCCTATAGTTGTCACATATCTGTTTTATCTCCTTTTTTGTGAAGATTGGATATATTGCTCCTATACCCATTGTTCCGCTACATGTTCCATATCCTTATCTGATTTATTAACTCGTGGCATTTCTTTGATACTCGATTTCCTCCATACTTTATTAGTTCATTGTTTTATTCCATCGAAGGGTCAGGTGTCTTCCGATTCTTCCAGTTTCTTTATTATTTCTTTTATATCTTGCTCGGCTATTGATATTTTAGCCATTTCTTTCACACCTTTCTTCTTCTTGTCCCACTCCAGATTTTCTTCTTTTGAGTCTTGTCTTCCAGTCGGATTGTCTTGAAATCTATTCTTCCCATATTTGCTTTTCTTCTTCCTCGGTTTCTGCTGTTTTTTTCCGTGCTTGTTCTTCATCTTTTGTAGTTTGCCTGGTGCTTTTTATGGTATTCATTTCTTAATGTCTTGGTAGAATTTTCTGGTATTGTTATTATTTCATCTGATTTTTCCAGCGGTTTTGTAACTATGGTTCATCCATTGATTCTTCACCTCCCTTATTCCGTGGTTTGCTTCATTCCTCGCCTTCCTAGTTCTCTTTATTCATTGTCATCTCCAGTCTTCATATGTTGTCTCTTTAGCTTCAGATTTTCTTCTTACTAATTCCTTGCATTTCTCATTCCACCAATGGGTCTGCTTCTGCTTCTGTTCCCATTACCCAATACGTTTTGCGCTGTTTTGTTTAGACATGCTTTAAGTTTCATCCATTTCTCCTTACTTCCATTACCCACTTTCCTGACTTTCAAGTTCTTTTTCATTTCCTCTTCATATTTGGCTCATTACCTCCTCTTGTTTCAGTTGTCTATACTCCATCTAGCTTTCTTACTTTGCTTCTTGTTTTGGTTTTGTTTTCTTTATACGTACTTTCATACCACCATGAAGTGGTCTCTTTCCACATTTGCCGCCTTCTCTGTATATACATCTTCTGTGAGCTTTGTCTATCTTCTCTTATTAAAATGTGATCGATTTGAGTACTATATCTTCCCTCCTGGGGCGTTCCATGTTACTTTATCTTCATGCTTATATGGTTGAATTTTGTGCTGGCGATAATGAATCCATTGCTTGCACCTGAGATACAAAATCTTGTTCCATTATCGTTGGTTTTCTCGTGAATTGTAAATTTTCCTGCAACCTTACTGTTGCACTCCTCTTCTACTTGCGCATTGTAGTCCCCTGCTATTATTATTGTGTCTCAGTTGTTGATTTGTTTCATATACCTCTTCTAATTTTCATTACCATTGCTCTTTCTCTTCGTTGGTGGTTTTCGGGTGGGGCATAAATCGTTCAAATAGACGCAATAAAATAAAAACGAATAATAAAAATTTCGTCGTTTTATACTGTTTTACGCGTTAAAACGCTGAATAAAACTCAAAAACGTGCTGTTTTGCTAAAATAAGCATTTTCAAGCATTTTAGATCGTTGAAATCGTTCAAATAGAAACAATATTAATAAAAACGAATAATAAAATTTCGTCGTTTTATGCTGTTTTACGCGTTAAAACGCAGATTAAACTCAAAACGTGCTGTTTTTTGCTAAAATAAGCATTTTCAAGCATTTTAGATCGTTGAAATCGTTCAAATAGAAGCAATATTAATAAAACGAATAATAAAAAAATTCGTCGTTTTTTATGCTGTTTTACGCGTTAAAACGCAGATTAAAGCTCAAAACGTGCTGTTTTCCTAAAATAAGCATTTTCAAGCATTTTTAGATCGTTGAAATCGTTTCCAGAATAGACGCAATATTAATAAAAACGAATAATAAAAATTCGTCGTTTTTATGCTGTTTTACGCGCGTTAAAAACGCAGATTAAAAGCTCAAAACGTGCTGTTTTGCTAAAATAAAGCATTTTCAAGCATTTTGCCCAGATCGTTGAAATCGTTCAAATAAACAATATTAATAAAAACGGAATAATAAAATTTGTCGTTTTTATGCTGTTTTGCGTTGAAACGCAGATTAAAGCTCAAAACGTGCTGTTTTTTGCTAAAATAAGCATTTTACCGGCATTTTCGATCGTTGAAATCGTTCAAATAGAGCAATATTAATAAAAACAAATAATAAAATTCGTCATTTTTGTGCTGTTTTACGCGCATTTAAAACGCAGATTAAAACAAAACGTGCTGTTTTGCTTCAAAATAAGCATTTTACCAGAAGTATTTTAGATCAGGTTTGAAATGTTTAAAATGGGCGCAGCGTAGCAAAAACGAATAATTAAAAATTTCGTGCGTTTTATGCTGTTTACGTGTTAAAACGCAGAATAAAACTCAAAAGGTGCTGTTTTGCTAAAATAAGCATTTTCCAGCATTTTAGATCGTTGAAATCGTTCAAATAGAAGCAATAGTAATAAAAAGCGAATATTAAAAAATTCGTCGTTTTTTATGCTTTTGTTTTACGCGTTAAAACGCAGATTAAAGCTCAAAACGTGCTGTTTGCTACATAAAGCATTTCAAGCATTTTAGATCGTTGAAATCACGTTCAAATAGACGCAATATTAATAAAACGAATAATAAAAATTCGTCGTTTTTTATGCTGTTTTTACGCGTTAAACGCAGATTAAGAAACTCAAAACGATGCTGTTTTGCTAAAATAAGCATTTTCAAGCATTTTTTAGATCGTTTGAAATCGTTCAAAATAGAGCAATATTAATAAAAACGAATAATAAAAATTCGTCGTTTTTTATGCTGTTTTACGCGTTAAAACGCAGATTAAAAGCTCAAAACGTGCTGTTTTGCTAAAATAACATTTAAAGCATTTTAGATCGTTAAAATCGTTCAAATAGAAACAATATTAATAAAAACGAATAATAAAATTCGTCGTTTTATGCTGTTTTACGCGTAAAACGCAGATTAAAGCTCAAGCGCGTGCTGTTTTAACAAAACATTTATTTTCAAGCATTTTTAGATCGTCGAAATCGTTCAAATAGAAGCAATATTAATAAAAACGAATAATAAAAAAATTCGTCGTTTTATGCTGTTTTACGCGTTAAAACGCAGAAGAATAAAGCTCAAAAACGTGCTGTTTTGTACAAAATAAGCATTTTCAAGCATTTTAGATCGTTGAAATCACGTTCAAATAGACGCAATATTAATAAAAACGAATAATAAAAGTTTCATCGTTTTTATGCTGTTTACGTTAAACGCGAATTAAAAGCTCAAAACGTGCTGTTTTGCTAAAATAAAGCATTTTCCAAGCATTTTAGATCGTTGAAATCGTTCAAATAGAAACGTATTAATAAAAACGAATAATAAAATTTCGTCGTTTTTTTGCTGTTTTACGCGTTAAAACGCGTTAAAACTCAAAACGTGCTGTTTTGCTAAAATAAGCATTTTCAAAAGCATTTTTAGATCGTTGAAATCGTTCGGAAATAGACGCAATAGTAATAAAAACGAATAATAAAAAAATTCGTCATTTTTATGCTGTTTTACGCGTTAAAACGCAGATTAAAGCTTTAAAACGTGCTGTTTGCTAAAATAAGCATTTTCAAGCATTTTTTAGATCGTTGAACTCGTTCAAAATAGACGCAATATTATTAATAAAACGAATAATAAAAATTTCGTCGTTTTTTTATGCTGTTTTACGCGTTAAAACGCAGAATAAAACTCAAAACACGTGCTGTTTTGCTAAAATAATCATTTCAAGCATTTTAGATCGTTGAAATCGTTCAAATAGACGCAATATTAATAAAAACAAATAATAAAAGATTTCGTCGTTTTATGCTGTTTTACGCGTTAAAACCGCAGATTAAAGCTCAAAACGTGCTGTTTTGCTAAAATAAACATTTTCAAGCATTTTAGATCGTTGACATCACGTTCAAATAGACGCAATAGTAATAAAAACGAATAATAAAAAAATTCGTCGTTTTTATGCTGTTTACGCGTTAAAACGCAGATTAAACCTCAAAACGTGCTGTTTTGCTTTAAAATAAGCATTTTCAAGCATTTTAGATCGTTGAAATCGTTCCAAATGAACACAATATCAATAAAAAACGAATAATAAAAATTTCGTCGTTTTTATGCTGTTTTATGCGTTAAAACGCAGATTAAAGCTCAAAAAACTTGCTGTTTGCTAAAATAATCATTTTCAAGCATTTTTGATCGTTGAAATCGTTCAAATAGACGCAATATTAATAAAACAAATAATAAAAATTTCGTCGTTTTTATGCTGTTTTACGCGTTAAAACGCAGATTAAAGCTCAAAACGTGCTGTTTTGCTAAAATAAACATTTTCAAGCATTTTAGATCGTTGACATCGTTCAAATAGACGCAATATTAATAAAAACGAATAATAAAAATTCGTCGTTTTATGCTGTTTTACGCGTTAAAACGCAGATTAAACCTCAAAACGTGCTGTTTTGCTAAAATAAGCATTTTCAAGCATTTTAGATCGTTGAAATCGTTCAAATAGACACAATATCAATAAAAACGAATAATAAAAAATTTCGTCGTTTTTTCAAAAGGCTTTTTTAAAAAAAGTTTAAAAAAATTTTTGTCGTTAAATCTTTTTAAAAAACCCAAATTAAAAAAAACGTTAAAAATTTCTTTTTTTTCTTTTTTAGCGAAAAAACCGTTAAATAAAAGGGCTTTTTTAAAAAAGCATTTTCGCTTTTAGTGTTAAACGTTAAAAACGCAATTTAAAAACTTAAAAAAAAATTTTTTCCTTTTTAGTTTTTTACCGTTAAAACGCAAAAAAAATAAAAGGGGTTTTTAAAATTCTTTTAAGCTTTTAGCGTTAAACGAAAATAACCAAAATCAAAAAAAAAAATTTTCCGGTTTTTAGTTTTTTACCGTTAAAACGCAATTAAAAAAAACGGGTTTTTTTAAAAAAAAAATTTTTCGCTTTTTAGTGTTACCTTAAAAACGAAAATTTTAATAAAAAGGGGTTAAAAAATTTCTTTTTTAAATTTTTTTTTACCGTTAAAACGTTAAACCTAAAAAATCTGTTTTGTTTAAAAAAGCTTTTAAAAGCATTTTAACTTAAACTTTCTGCCAAAATACATAAAAAATTTAAAAAAAATTTTCTTTTTTATGCGTTTTATTTAAAACGAATTTAAAAAAAAATTTGTTTTTGCAAAAAATTTTTTAAGAAATTTTAAACTTAACTTTTCTGCTAAAAAAAAAAAATAAAAATTTGTCTTTTTTATCTTTTTTAAAGAAAAAAAAAAAAAAAAAATTTGTTTTTTTTAAAAAAGTTTTTAAAAGTTTTTTTAACTTAAATCTTTTCAAAATAAAAAAATTTAAAAAAAATTAAAATTTCCTTTTTATGCTTTTTTAAAAAAAGAATTTAAAAAAACGTGCTGTTTTGTTTAAAAAAAAGCACGCTTTTTGCTTAAAAACTTCAAATAAAAATTTAATAAAACAATAAAAAAAAAATTTTTTTATCTTTTTAGCAAAAAAACGCGTAAACCAAAAATTTTTTTTTAAAAAAAGCTTTTTTTTTAAGATTTTAATGTTAAATGGAAATTTTTAAAAACGAAAAAGGGGAAAAAGCTTTTAAAAAACGGGTTTTGCAAAAAAAGTTTTTTTAAAAGCTTTTAGACTTTTGAAATCTTTAAAAATGAGCAATATTAATAAAAACGAAAAAAAAAAAATTTCGTTTTTTTTTGCTGTTTTACGCTTAAACGCAATTAAACTCAAAACGTGCTGTTTTGCTAAAATAAGCATTTTCAACTTTTAGATTTGAAAGTTCAAAAAACCCAATATTAATAAAAACGAATAATAAAATTTCGTCGGTTTTACTTTTTTACGCGTTAAAAGGGAATAAAGCTCAAAACGTGCTGTTTTGCTAAAATAACATTTTCAACATTTTAGATCGTTGAAATCGTTCAAATAGACGCAATATTTAAAAACGAATAATAAAAATTTCGTCGTTTTTATGCTGTTTTACGCGTTAAACGCAGATTAAAGCTCAAAACGTCTGTTTTGCTAAAATAAGCATTTTCAAGCATTTTGAATCGTTGAAATCGTTCAAATAGACACAATATTAATAAAAACGAATAATAAAAATTTCGTCGTTTTATGCTTTTGTTTTTACGCGTTAAACGCAGATTAAAGCTCAAAACGTGCTGTTTTTGCTAAATAATCATTTTCAAGCATTTTAAGATCGTCGAAATCGTTTAAAATAAAGCAATATTAATAAAAACGAATAATAAAAATTTCGTCGTTTTTATGCTGTTTTACGCGTTAAGAAACGCAGATTAAAAAACTCAAAACGTGTGCTGTTTTGCTAAAATAATCATTTTCAAGCATTTTAGATCGTTGAAATCCACGTTCTAAATAGACGCAATATTAAAAAACGAATAATAAAAAATTCGTCGTTTTTATGCTTTGTTTTACGCGTTGAAACGCAGATTAAAGCTCAAAACGATGCTGTTTTGCTAAAATAAAGCATTTTCAGAAGCATTTTAGATCGTTGAAATCGTTCAAATAGAAGCAATATTAATAAAAACGAATAATAAAAAATTCGTCGTTTTATGCTTTTGTTTTACGCGTTAAAACGCAGATTAAAACTCAAACGTGCTGTTTTAACAAAATAGCATTTTCAAGCATTTTGAATCGTTGAAATCGTTCAAATAGACGCAATATTAATAAAAACGAATAATAAAAATTTCGTCGTTTTTATGCTGTTTTACGCGTTAAGAAACACCGTTAAAGCTCAAAACGTGCTGTTTTCCTCGTAAGCATTTTCAAGCATTTTTTTAGATCGTTGAAATCGTTCCAAATAGAGAGCAATATTAATAAAAACGAATATGAAAAAATTCGTCGTTTTATGCTGTTTTGCGTTAAAACGCGAATTAAAGCTCAAAACGTGCTGTTTTGCTAAAATAAGCATTTTCAAGCGTTTTAGATCGTTGAAATCGTTCAAATAAGGCGCAATAAATATTAATAAAAACGAATAATAAAATTTCGTCGTTTTTATGCTTTTGTTTTACGCGTTAAACGCAGATTAAAACTCAAAACGTGCTGTTTGCTAAAATAAGCATTTTCAAGCATTTTTTAAATCGTTGAAATCGTTCAAATAGAAGCAATATTAATAAAACGAATAATAAAATTCGTCGTTTTTTATGCTGTTTTACGCGTTAAAACGCAGATTAAAACTCAAAACGTGCTGTTTTGCTTTAAAATAAAGCATTTTCAAAACATTTTAAGATCGTTTAGGGAAATCGTTTCAAATAGAAGCAATATTAATAAAACGAAAGAATAATAAAATTCGTCGTTTTACATGCTTTCGGTTTTACACGCGTTAAACGCAGATTAAAAGCTCAAAACGCTGTTTTGCTAAAATAATCATTTTCCAAGCATTTTTAGATCGTTGAAATCGTTCAAATAGACGCAATATTAATAAGAAAAACGAATAAAATTCGTCGTTTTATGCTGTTTTACACGTTAAAACGCAGATTAAAGCTCAAGACGTGCTGTTTTTGCTAAGTAAACATTTTTCAAGCATTTTTAGATCGTTTTGAAATCGTTCAAATAGAAGCAATATTAATAAAACGAATAATAAAAAATTCGTCGTTTTTATAACTGTTTTACGCCGTTAAAACGCAGATTAAAAAGCTAAACCGATGCTGTTTTGCTTGCTAAAATAAGCATTTTCAAGCATTTTAGATCGTTGAAATCGTTCAAATAGAGCAATATTAATAAAAACGAATAATAAAAATTCGTCGTTTTTATGCTGTTTTACGCGTTAAAACGCAGATTAAAATAAATGATGCTGTTTTGTTAAAATAAGCATTTTCAAAGCATTTTAGATCGACAAGAAATCTCTTTCAAAATAGACGCAATAATGAAAATAAAAACGAATAATAAAAATTTCGTCGTTTTTGTATATGCTGTTTTACGCGTTAAAACGCAGATTAAAACTCAAAACGTGCTGTTTTTGCTAAAATATCATTTTCAAGCATTTTAGATCCTTAAATCGTTCAAATAGACGCAATATTAATAAAAACGAATAATAAAAATTTCGCCGTTTTATGCTGTTTGACGCGTTAAAACGCAGATTAAAACTCAAAACGATGCTGTTTTGCTAAAACCGGCATTTCAAGCATTTTAGATCGTTGAAATCGTTCAAATAGAAGCAATATTAAAAAGAAAGCGAATGAAAAATTCGTCGTTTTTGCTGTTTTGCGTTAAACGCAGATTAAAGCAAACGTGCTGTTTTGCTAAAATAAGCATTTTCAAGCAATTTGAATCGTTGAAATCGTTCAAATGGAAGTAATATTAATAAAAACGAATAATAAAAAATTCGTCGGTTACATGCTGTTTTACGCGTTAAAACGCAGATTAAAGCTCAAAACGTGCTGTTTTGCGAAAATAAAGCATTTTTCAAGCATTTTTAGATCGTTGAAATCGTTCAAATAGGCGCAATAATGTAATAAAAACGAATAATAAAAGAACGTCGTTTTTATGCTGTTTTACGCGTTAAACGCAGATTAAAACTCAAAACGTGCTGTTTTGCTAAAATAAGCATTTTCAAACATTTTAGATCGTTGAATCGTTCAAATAGAGAAACAATATTAATAAAAACGAATAATAAAAAAATTCGTCGTTTTATGCTGTTTTACGCGTTAAAACGCAGATTTATGCTCAAAACGTGCTGTTTTGCTAAAATAATAATCATTTTCAAGCATTTTAGATCGTTGAAATCGTTCAAATAGAAACAATATTAATAAAAACAGTAATAAAAATTCGTCGGTTTTATGCTGTTTTACGCGTTAAAACGCAGATTAAAGCTCAAAACATTAACATTTTGCTAAAATAATCATTTTAAGCATTTTTAGATCGTTGAAATCGTTCAAATAGGCCGCAATATTAATAAAAACGAATAAATTTCGTCGTTTTTATGCTGTTTACGCGTTTAAAACGCAGATTAAAGCTCAAAACGTGCTGTTTTGCTAAAATAAAGCATTTTTCAAGCATTTAGATCGTTGAAATCACGTTTTCAAATAGACTCAATATTAATAAAAACGGAGTAATAAAAATTTCGTCGTTTTATGCTGTTTTACGCGTTAAACGCAGATTAAAACTCAAAACGTGCTGTTTTTGCTAAAATAAGCATTTTTAAGCATTTTTAGATCGTTGAAATCGTTCCAAATAAACAATATTATGTAAAAAACGAATAATAAAAATTCGTCCCGTTTTATGCTGTTTACGCGTTAAAACGCAGATTAAGAGGTGTTCACAAAACGTGCTGTTTTTGCTAAAATAAGCATTTTCAAAGCATTGTAGATCGATTTAGAAATCGTTTCAAATAGACGCAATATTAATAAAACGAATAATAAAAATTTCGTCGTTTTTATGCTGTTTACGCGTTAAACGCAGATTAAGCTCAAAACGTGCTGTTTTGCTAAAATAAGCATTTTCAAGCATTTTAGATCGTTGAAATCGTTCAAATAGACGCAATATTAATAAAACGAATAATAAAAATTTCGTCGTTTTAATGCTGTTTACGCGTTAAAACGCAAAAAGTCAAAACGTGCTGTTTTGCTAAAAATTAAATTTTCAACATTTAGATCGTTGAAATCGTTTCAAATAAACAATAGAAAAAACGAATAATAAAAATTCGTCGTTTTATGCTGTTTTACGCTTTAAAAACGCAGATTAAAGCTAAAACGGCTGTTTTGCAAAATAACTTTTCAAGCATTTTAGATCGTTGAAATCGTTTCAAATAAAGCAATATTAAAAAACAAAAATAAAAAATTCGTCGTTTATGCTGTTTTACCGTTAAAAACGCAGATTAAAAAGCTCAAAACGTGCTTTTTTAAAAATCATTTTCAAGTTTTAAAATCTTAAATCGTTCAAATAGAGCAATTAATAAAACGAATAATAAAAATTCGTCGTTTTACATGCTGTTTTACGCTTAAACGCGTTTAAGCTCAAACGGCTTTTTGCTAAAAAATCATTTTCAAAACATTTTAGTCGTTGAATCTTTTCAAAAGACAATATTAATAAAACGATAATAAAAAATTCGTCGTTTTTATGTGTTTACGCGTTAAAACCAGATTAACTCAAAACGATGCGTTTTGTAAAATAAGCCATTTTCAAGCTTTTTTAGATCGTTGAAATCGTTCAAAATAGAGCAAATTAAAAAACGAATAATAAATTTCGTCGTTTTATCTTTTTTTAAACCGTTAAAACCAGTTTAAAAACTCAAACGTGCTGTTTTGCTAAAATAAATTTTCAAGCATTTTAGACCCTTTAAATTTAAAAATAGACAAATATTAATAAAACGAAAAATAAAAATTTGTCGTTTTATGCTGTTTTCGCGTTAAAGCAGATTAAACTAAACTGCTGTTTTGAAAATAAACATTTTTCAAATTTTTAGATCGTTGAAATCGTTCAAATGACAATATTAAAAAACGAAAAAAATTCGTCGTTTTTACGTTTCGCGTTAAAACGCAGATTAAGCTAAAACGGCGTTTAAAACATTTTCAGCTTTTAGATCGTGAAATCGTTCAAATAGACGCAATATTAATAAAAAAATAATAAAAAAATTTCTTTTATGCTGTTTTTCCGTTTTTAAAAAACAAAAATTCTTTTTTAAAAAAAATTTTTTTGGGGAAAAT
>NW_027046104.1:2500-33346 GCF_025399875.1 Dalotia coriaria | reverse complement strand
AAACAGGACGTTTTGTGCTTAATCTGCGTTTTACGGAAAAACAGCATAAAACGACGAATTTTTTTATTCGTTTTTATTAATATTGCTTCTATTTGAACGATTTCAACGATCAAAAAATGCTTGAAAATGCTTATTTTAGAAAAAACAGCACGTTTTGATTTTTAATCTGCGTTTTTAACGCGTAAAAGCAAAAAAACGACAAATTTTTTTATTTTTCGTTTTTTTTAAATATTGCGTCTTTTTGAACGATTTAAACGATCTAAAATGCTTGAAAATGCTTATTTTGGAAAACAGCACGTTTTGATTTTAATCTGCGTTTTAACGCGAAAAACAGCAAAAAAACGAGAATTTTTATTATTCGTTTTTCTAATATTGCTTCTATTTGAACGATTTCAACGATCTAAAATGTTTGAAAATGCTTATTTTAGCAAAACAGCACGTTTCGATTTTATTCTGCGTTTTAACGCGTAAAAAGATAAAGTGACGAAATATTTTTTATTCGTTTTTATTAATATTGCGTCTATTTGAACGATTTCAACGATCTAAAATGTTGAAAATGCTTATTTTAAAAAAAGCAGATTTGAGTTTAACTGCGTTTTAACGCGTAAAACAGCAAAAAAAACGACGAAATTTTTATTATTCGTTTTTATTAATATTGCGTCTATTTGAACGATTTCAAGATCTAAAACGCTTGAAAATGTTTATTTTAGCAAAACAGCACGTTTTGAGTTTTATTCTGCTTTTTCGCAAAACAGCAAAAAACGACGAAAATTATTTGTTTTTTTTTATTGGTCTATTTAAACGATTTCAACGATCTAAAATGCTTAAAAAGTATTTATTTTAGCAAAACAGCACGTTTTGAGCTTTAACTGCGTTTTAACGGTAAACAGCATAAAATGACAAATTTTTTTATTATTCTTTTTTTATTAATATTGCGTCTATTTGAACGATTTCAATGATGTAAATGCTTGAAATTTTTTATTTTGCAAAACAGCACGTTTTGAGTTTTAATCTGCTTTTTGCAAAACAGCATAAAAACGACAAATTTTTTATTTTTCCCGTTTTTTTTAAATATTGTTCTATTTGAACGATTTCAACGATCAAAAAATGTTTTTGAAAATGCTTATTTTAGAAAAACAGCACGTTTTGAGTTTATTCGGTTTTAACGCGAAAAACAGCAAAAAAAACACGAAAGCGTTTTCGCGTAAAACACAAAAAAACGACAAATTTTTTATTATTGTTTTTTTTAAATATTGCTTTTTTTGAACGATTTCAACGATAAAAATGCTTGAAAATGCTTATTTTAGAAACCAACGTTTTGGAATTCGCGTTTTAACGCAAAAACACATAAAACGCAAAATTTTTATTATTTTTTTTATTAATTGCGTCTTTTTTGAACGTTTTCCCAACGATCTAAAATGCTTGAAAATGCTTTTTTTAGCAAAACGCAGTTTGAGCTTAATCTGCGTTTTAACGCGTAAAACAGCATAAAAAGACAAATTTTTTATTATTCGTTTTTTTTAAAAGCTTCTATTTAAACGATTTAACGTTTAAAAGCGAAAATGCTTTTTTTAGCAAAACAGCACGGGGCTTTAATCTGCGTTTTAAGGGTAAAAAAAAAACAAAATTTTTTTATTTTTTTTTTTTAAAAAATTTGCTCTATTTGAACGATTTCAACGATGTAAAATGCTTGAAAATCTTTTTTTGCAAAACAGAGTTTGATTTTTAATCGCTTTTTAAACGCGAAAAACAACAAAAAACGCAAATTTTTTTATTTTTTTTTTATTTTTTGGGCCATTTAACGATTTAAATCAAAATTTTTAAAAAAACCAATTTTAGCAAAACCCCGTTTTATTTTTCGCTTTTAAGGAAAAAAAAAAAACGAAATTTTTATTATTTTTTTTATTAAATTTTCTATTTAACACAAGTTTAAAAAGTTTAAAAATGCTTTTTTAGCAAAAGAAAAGGGATTTAATTCGTTTTAAAAAAACGCATAAAAGGGAAAATTTTTTTATTCGTTTTTTTTAAAAATTTTCCCTTTATTTAACACAACGTTAAAAAAGCTTAAAAGCTTTTTTAGAAAAAGAAGGATTTTAATTCTTTTTTTCCAAAAACCAAAACGACTTTTTTTTAAATTTTTCTTTTTTTTAAATTTCCCGAACTTTTTACTTTGCAAAAGCTAAGAAAAAAGCGTTTTTTTAACCCTTTTTAAGCTAAAAAAGATAAAACGAAAAAAATTTTTAAATTTTTCTTTTTTTAAAAGCCTTTTAAACTTTAACCGTTAAAAATGCTTAAAAAGCTTTTTTAAAAACGCACGATTTTTTTAATCTGCTTTTAACCCCTAAAACGTAAAACGACAAATTTTTAATTTTTTTTTAAAAGCGTTTATTTAACGTTTTAAGCTAAAAACGTTTTAAAAATGCATTTTAAAAACCCTTTTTTATTTATTCTCTTTTAAGGGTAAAAAACTAAAAACGGAAATTTTTTTAGTTTTTTATTTTTTGCGTTTTTAACGTTTAAAGTTTAAATGCGAAAATTTATTTTAAAAAAACCTTTTTATTTAACGCGTTTAACGCAAAAAGCTAAAATGCTTTTTTTTTAACCCTTTTTATTAATTTGCGTTAGCGACAGTTTAAAAAGCAAAAATTTTTTTTTTTAAAAAAAGGTTTTATTTAACGGTTTAACGCAAAAAACGCTAAAAGCAAATTTTAACTTTTTTTATTAATTTGCGTTTTTTTAACGTTTTAACGACAAAATCTTAAATTTTTTTTAAAAAGGGCATTTGACGAAAATTTTTTTAAGCAAAACAAAAAAACGACGTTTTTTTATTCTTTTTTTAAAAAAAGTTTTAAAATTTAAAATTTTTAATCTTTTAAAGCTTTTTTTGAAAAACCATTTTAGTTTTTAAAGTTTTTTAAGCAAAAACAGCATGAGTTTTTTATTTTCTTTTTTTATTAAACCCCAAAAAACGATTTAAATCTTTTAAAATGCTTTTTTAAAAACAACTTTTTAGCTTTTGTTTTTTTCGCAAAAAGAAAAAAACGAAATTTTTTTTATTTTTTTTATTAATTTGCTTTTTTTTAAATTTCCTTTAAAAAAGTTAAAATCTATTTGAAAAACCCCTTTTTGGTTTTAACCTGCTTTTAGCTAAAACAGCTAAAACGAAATTTTTAATTTTTTTTATTTATTTTCTTTTAAAATTTCCGTCAAAAATTTAAAAAATTTTTTTTAAAAAACGATTTTAGTTTAAAATTGCTTTTAAAGGAAAACAGAAAAAATTGAAAAATTTTTTATTTTTTTTTTAAATTTTTTGCTTCTTTTAAAATTTCCTTAAAACGTTAAAAATTTTTTTTTGAAAACCCCAATTTAGCAATGCGTTTGCTAAAACGCAAAAACGCGAAAAATTTTTCGTTTTTTAATATTCGTTTTTAAGATTTAACGTTAAAATCAAAATGCTTTTTAAAAACAAAACGGAGTTTAACGCGTTTGGCCCCTTTAAAAACAAATTTTTTTATTATTCGTTTTTATTAATATTGCCTATTTAACGTTTTAACGATCAAAATGTTTAAAAATGCTTATTTTAGCAAAACACCCGTTTGAGTTTCGCTTTTTTAACGGTAAAACAGCATAAAACGACAAATTTTTTTATTATTCTTTTTTTTAAATATTGCTTCTATTTGAACGATTTCAAGGGTTAAAATGCTTGAAAATGCTTTTTTTTAGAAAAAACACCCGTTTTGACCCTTATCGGTTTTAACGCAAAAACAGCATAAAACGACGAATTTTTATTTTCGTTTTTATTAATATTGCGTCTATTTGAACGATTTAAACGATCTAAAATGCGAAAATGCTTATTTTAGAAAAACAGCACTTTTTGAGTTCCCGTTTTCGCGTAAACAAAAAACGACGAATTTTTATTATTGTTTTTTTAAATTTCTTATTTAAGATTTAAATCTAAAATGTTAAAAGCTTTTTTTTTTAAAACGAGTTTTAGTTTTTTTGGTTTTAACCGAAAAAAAAAAAGGGGAAAAATTTTTTTTTTTTCGTTTTTTTTTTATTGGTCTATTTGAACGATTTAAAGTTAAAAATTTTTAAAAGCTTAAGCAAAACGACGTTTTATTTAATCGGGTTTAACGCGTCAAAAAAAAAGGTTTTTTCAAGGGGTTTTTAAATTTGGTCTATTTAAAAACAACGTAAAAGTTTAAAATTTTTTTAAGCAAAACAGCTTTTTGGATTTAATTCGTTTTAAAAAACGCAAAAAATGACGTTTTTTTAATTCTTTTTTAAAATTTTGCTTTTTTAAAAACGATTTAAGTTAAAACTTAAAAGCTTAAGCAAAAAGCATTTTTATTTTTTAATTGTTTTTTAAATAAAAACGATCACAAAATTTTTTAAATTTTTCTTTTATTTTTTTTTCAGAACGTTTAAGTTAAAAATGTTTAAAAAGGCTTTTGCAAAAAGCATTTTTAGTTTTAAATTTGGGTTTTAAGGGAAAAAACCCAAAAAAAAAGCTTTAAAATTTTTTTTTTAAAAGCGTTATTTAACGTTTAACTTTTCCTTAAAAGCATTTTAAAAAACCCGTTTTGATTTTTTTTGGGTTTTAAATAAAAACCAAATAAAACGACTTTTTTTAAATTTTTCTTTTTAAAATTTTTTATTTAACGTTTTAACTTAAAAAGCTTAAAAGCATTTTAAAAACCCGTTTTATTTTATTCGCTTTTAAGGGTAAACAAAAAAAAAAAAAAGCTTTTTTTTAAACGTTTTTTTATTTTTACCCTTTAGGGTACACCTTTAAAAGCTTAAAATTTCAAAAAACCCTTTTATTTTAACGGTTTTAACGCAAAAAAACCAAAAAAAGCAAATTTTTTAACTTTTAAAATTTATTTTTCTTTTAAAACGTTTAACACTAAAACGAAAATCTTTTTTTAAAAAAGGGGTTTTTATTTAAATTGCGTTTTAATTTTAAACACTAAAAAGGAAAAATTTATTTTTTTGTTAAAGGGTTTTTTATTTTCGTTTAACGTTAAAGCTTAAAAGCTTTTTTTTTAAAAGGGGATTTTGGGCTTTAACCGTTTAACGCAAAAACATAAAAGGGAAATTTTTTTTTTTTTTGTTTTATTAAAACCTTTTAACGAAAAATTTAAAATCTTGAAAATGTTTTTTTTAAAAAACACATTTTGATTTATTTGGAAGGGTAAAACGCTAAAACGCGAAATTTTAACGTTTTTTTTTTTTGTTTTAAATTTCCTTTAAAAAAGTTAAAATTTTATTTTAAAAAACCCCTTTTTGCAAGCTTTTTAAGCAAAAAACAGAAAAAAACGAAAATTTTTTTTATCGTTTTTTAAATATTCGTTTTTTTTTCCGTTAAAAAAGTTAAAAATTTTATTTTGAAAAAGATTTTAGCATTTTGGTTTTAACGCGTAAAACCTAAAAAAAAAGTTTTAAAACTTTTTTTTATTTTTTTTTTTAGCTTTTAAAACGATTAAAATTTTAAAATGCAAATTTTGCAAAAAGCAGTTTTGGTTTTTACCTTTTTAACGCGAAAAACAGCAAAAAAAAAAATTTTTTATTCGTTTTTTTTTTTTCAGGGGTTTTTTTTTTAAATTCGTTTTAAAAAAAAGAAAAAAAAATGACGTTTTTTAATTCTTTTTTAAATTGCTTTTTTAAAAACGTTTTTAACTTAAAAATGCTTAAAAGTAAAACAAAAAAGGGATTTTTAATTGTTTTTAAAAAACGCATAAAAACGTTTTTTTATTATTTTTTTAAAAAATTTTTGCAAAAACGAAAAAAAAGTTTAAAAATGCTTTTTTAAAAGCAAAACAGATTTTGTTTTTTTAATTCTTTTTAAAGCGTAAAACGAAAAAAAATTTTTTTTTTTTTTAAAAAGCCTTTTAAAGTTTCAACGTTAAAAAAAGCTTAAAAGTTTTTTTTAAAAACAGAAATTTTGGTTTATTTTGGTTTTAACGAAAAACACTAAAAGCTTTTAATTTTTCTTTTTTTAAGCCTTTTAAACTTTAACGCTAAAAGCTTAAAAGTTAAAAAACAGATTTTATTTAATGGGGTTTTTAAGCGTAAAAAAAAAAACGAAATTTTTAATTTTTTTTAAATTTTTTTTGAACATTTCAAGTTAAAAATGCTTAAAATTTTTTTTTTAAAAAAAACAGACGATTTATTTTTTTTTTCGAAAAAACGATAAAAACGACAAATTTTTTTTAAATTCTTTTTTAAGCGTTTTTAAGGGTTTTAACGCAAAAAAGCTTAAAAGTTTTTTTAAAAAAACCCGTTTTATTTAATTGCTTTTAAGGGTAAAGACTAAAAGTTTTTTTAAATTTTCTTTTTAAAAGCCATTTAAACTTTAATGTTTAAAAAGCTTAAAAAAGCTTTTTTTAGCAAAAAAACTTTTTTTTTTTTTTCCCCTTTTAACTAAAACACTAAAAAAAAAAAAATTTTTTAATTCTTTTTGTTTTAATTTCCCCTTTTTAACGTTTAAGACAAAAAAGCTTAAAATCTTTTTTAAAAAAGCCTTTTGAGTTTTATTTTTTTAAGCTAAAAAGCAAAAAAAGAAAATTTTATTTTGTTTTTTTAATTTGCGTTTTTTTGAAAGGTTTTAAAGACAAAATTTTTAAAATCTTTTTTTAAAAAGCCTTTTGACTTTAACGGTTTTAAGGAAAAAAATAAAAACGACGTTTTTTATTTTTCGTTTTTATTAAAGCTTAAAACGATTTAAATTTTGTTTTAAAATGCTTTTTTTACAAAAAGATTTTTATTTTTATTTGTTTTTAAAAAAAGCAAAAACACTTTTTTTATTTTCTTTTTTTATTTTACGCTTTTTAACGAAAAATTAAAATTTTTTAAAATGCTTATTTGAAAAAAAGTTTTATTTTATTTGTTTTTTTAAAAAACAGAAAAAGGGTTTTTTTTTTTCCCTTTTTATTAAAGCTTTTTTTAACGTTTTTTCCATTTTTAAAAATGTTTTTTTACAAAACAGAGGGATTTTAATTGCTTTAAAAAGCAAAAACAGCATTAAACACGTTTTTAATTTTTTTTAAAATTTCTTTATTTCGTTTAAACTAAAATTTGAAAAGATTTTTCAAAAACGCTTTTTTTGGGGTTTTTATTTCAACCCCGTAAAAAAAAAAAAAATTTTTTTTTTAATATTTTTTTTTAAATTTAAACGCTAAAAATTTAAAAATTTTATTTTGAAAAACCCCTTTTTAGCAACGGGTTTTTTTCCCGTAAAACCAAAAAACAGTTTTTTAACTTTTTTTTTTTTGGTTTTTAAATTTCCCCAAAGGAAAAAAAAAATGGAAAATTTATTTTCAAAAAGCACTTTTTGAGTTTTATTCGTTTTTTAACGCGTAAAACAGATAAAAACGACGAAATTTTTAAACTTTTTTATTTTTATTGCGTCTATTTGGAAAACGATTAAAATTTAAAATGCTTATTTTAAAAAACACTTTTTTTTTTAAATCTGCGTTTTAAAAAAAACAGCAAAAAAAGACGAATTTTTATTATTTTTTATTTTTTGGGTTTTTTTAAAACGATTTCAAGTTTAAAAGCTTAAAATGAAATTTTAAAAAAACAGCACGTTTTGATTTTAACCTTTTTAAGGGAAAAACATAAAAACCCAAAATTTTTTATTATTTTTTTTTTTAAAAAATTTTTTTTTAACGATTTCAACGATCAAAATGCTTGAAAATGCTTATTTTAAAAACAGCACGTTTTAGTTTTCGCTTTAACGCGTAAAACAGCATAAAACGGGAATTTTTTTTTTTTTTAAAAACTTTTTTTAAATTTAAATTTTAAAAATTTTAAAATTTTTTTTAAAAAACATTTTTGAGTTTTTTTTGCGTTTTAACGCGTAAAAAAAAAAAAGGAAAATTTTTATTACCGTTTTTTTATTTTTTGGAAATTTAACGTTTTAAAAGAAAAAAAAAAGGTTTTTTAAAAAAAACCCCGTTTTAGCTTTAACAGTTTTAAGGGGAAAAAAAAAAACCGTTTTTTTATTCGTTTTTTTAAATTTTTCTTTTTTAAGTTTAACTTTCAAAAGCTTAAAAGTTTATTTTAGCAAAACAGCAAGAGTTTAATTCTTTTAAAAAAAAGCTAAAAAAAATTTTTTAACGTTTTTTTTTTTATTGCTTATTTAACACAACGATTAAAAATTTTTTTGGAAAATTTTTTTAAGCAAAAAACAGGGATTTTAAATTCGTTTTAAAAAAGCGCATAAAACGGTTTTTTATTATTTTTTTTTATTAATTTGCTTAGAACGTTTAGTTAAAATGCTTAAAATTTTTTTTTAAAAGCAAAACAGATTTTAGTTTTTAAGCGTTTTAACCGAAAAAAAAAAAGTTTTTTAAATTTTTTTTTAATTTTATTTAACTTTCCGTTAAAAATTTTTTAAAAGATTTTAAAAAACCCTTTTATTTTTTCCCTTTTTAAGGGTAAAACGATAAAAGGAAAATTTTTTTTAATTTTTTTTAAAATTTATTGGTTTTAACGAAAACCCAAAAGTTTAAAAGCTTTTTTTAAAAAAACCCGTTTTATTTAATTGCTTTTTAAGGGTAAAACACTAAAAAAAAATTTTTTTTTTTTTTAAAAATTTGGTTATTTGCGTTTAAGCTAAAAGCTTAAAAAGCAATTTTTTAAAAAACCTTTTTAAAATTTTTTTTTTAAAATTTAAACCAAAAAAAAAGCAATTTTTTTAACTTTTTTATTTTTATTCGCTTTTAACGAAACACTAAAATTTTTTTTAAAATCTTTTTTAAAAAAGCCTTTTTGACTTTATTCTTTTTAACCCAAAAAGCAAAAACCTTTTTTTATTTTATTTTTTTTTTAATACGTTTTTTTAACGAAAAATTAAAAAATGTTAAAATTTATTTTAGAAAAACCACGTTTTATTTTTAATTGCTTTTAAGCAAACAGAAATTGAGTTTTTTTTTTTTTTTTAAATTTTATTTAACGATTTTTTAAAAATTTTTTAAAAATTTTTTTTACAAAACAATTTTTTTTTTTTTAAAAAACAGCATGAGTTTTTTTTCGTTTTAAAACCCCTTTTTAAAACCGATTTAATCTAAAATTTAAAAATGGTTTTTTTAAAAAACGATTTTACTTTTAAGTTTTTAAGGTAAAAAGCAAAAAACGACGTTTTTTATTTTCTTTTTTAAAAGCTTAAAACGTTTTTAAATCTTTTAAAATGCTTTTTTAAAAGAAAAACAAAATTTTGATTTATTTTTCCAAAACCAAAAAAAAAAATTTTTTTAAATATTTTTTTTTATTTTTTGCTCTTTTAAATTTTCCGTCAAAAATTTAAAAAATTTTTTTTTAAAAACGATTTTTTGAGAACGGTTTTCAAAACGCTAAAACGAAAAAAACGTTTTTTTAAATATTGTTTTTTTGCATTTAACGATTAAATTTTAAAATGCTTATTTTAAAAAAAAACCCAAACCCCTTTTTTTTTTTTAAAAAAAATTTTTTAAAAATTTTTATTTTTTTTTTTTTTTGGCCTTTTAACTTTTTAAATTTGGGAAAATTTTTTTTAAAAAAACCCCCTTTTTTTTCCTTTTTTAACGCGTAAAACAAAAAACGACGAATTTTTTTATTTTTTTTTTATTGCGTCTATTTGAACGATTTCAACTATCAAAATTTAAAAATTTTTTTAAAAAAAATTTTTTTCCCCCCGGGGAAAACTAAAAAATAATTTTTTTTTTAATTTTTTTTATTTTTTTTTTTTTTTAAAACCCCCAAAAAAAAATGCTTGAAAATTTTTTTTAAAAAACCCCGTTTGAGTTTAATCTGCGTTTTAACGAGTAAAACAGCATAAAACACGAAATTTTAGCTATTCGTTTTATTACTATTGCTTCATTTGAACGATTTCAACGATCTAAAAATGCTTGAAAATGCTTATTTTAGCAGCACGTTTTGAGCTTTAATCTGCGTTTTAACGCGTAAATAGCATAAAAACGACGAATTTTTATTATTCGCTTTTATTACGCCGGCGTCTATTTGAACGATTTCAACGATTCAAAATGCTTGAAAATGCTTATTTTGTGCCAAAACAGCAATGCGTTGAGCTTTAATCAGCGTTTAACGCGTAAAACAGCATAAAACGACGAAATTTTTATTATTCGTTTTTATTAATATTGCGTCAATTTGAACGATTTCAAATGCGATCTAAAATCCTGAAAATGCTTATTTTAGCAAAACAGCACGTTTTGAGTTTTATTCCCGCGTTTTAACGCGTAAAACGCGCACAAAACGACGAAATTTTACATTCGTTTTTATTTTATTGCATCTATTTGAACGATTTCAACGATCTGGGTGTCGGCTGAAAATGTTATTTTAGCAAAACAGCACGTTTTGAGCTTTATTCTGCGTTTTAACGCGTAAAACAGCATAAAACGACGTGAATTTTTATTATTCGTTTTAATAATATTTCATTTGAACGATTTTAACATCCAAAATGCTTGAAAATGCTTATTTTAGCAAAAACACCACGTTTTGCGCTTTAATCTGCGTTTTAACGAGTAAAACAGCATAAAAACGACGAATTTTTATTATCTGTTTTTATTAATATTGCTTCTATTTGAACGATTTCAACGATCTAAAATGTTTGAAAAATGCTTACGGCAAAACAGCACGTTTTGAGCTTTAATCTGCGTTTTCTAACGAGTAAAAATGTTATAAAAACGACGAAATTTTTATTATTCCGTTTTTATTACTATTGCTTCTATTGAACGATTTCAACGATCTAAAATACGGAAAATGCTTATTTTAGCAAAACAGCACGTTTTGAGCTTTAATCTGCTTTAACGCGTAAAAACAGCATAAAAACGACGAATTTTTATTATTCGTTTTTATTATTAATATTGCGTCTATTTTGAACGTGATTTCAACGATCTAAATGCTTGGAAAATGCTTTATTTTAGCAAACAGCACGTGTTGTTTAATCAGCGTTTAACGCGTAAAACAGCATAAAAAAACGACGAAATTTTTATTATTCGTTTTTATTAATATTGCGTCAATTTGAACGATTTCAACGATTCAAAATCCTGAAAATGCTTATTTTAGCAAAACAGCACGTTTATTTTTATTCTGCGTTTTAACGCGTGTTGTTACGTAAAAACGGACGAAATTTTATTTATTCTGTTTATTTTATTGCATCTATTTAACGATTTCAACGATCAAAATGCATGAAAATGCTTATTTTAGCAAAACAGCACGTTTTGAGTTTTTATTCTTGCGTTTTAACGCGTAAAACAGCATGTAAAACGACGAATTTTTTATTATTCGTTTTTAATAATATTCTTCATTTTGAACGATTTCAAATCTAACTTTGTGAAAATGCTTTTATTTTAGCAAAACAGCACGTTTTGAGCTTTACTTGCGCGTTTAACGCGTAAAACAGCATAAAACGACGAAATTTTTTATTTTCGTTTTTATTACTATTGCGTCTATTTCCGGAAATGATTTCAACGATCTAAAAATGCTTTGAAAATGAAAGTTATTTTAGCAAAACAGCACGTTTGATTTTTAATCTGCAGTTTTAACGGCAAACAGCACAAAATGACAAATTTTTATTATTCGTTTTTATTAATATTGCGTCTATTTGAACGATTTTCAACGATCTAAATGCTTGAAAATGCTTATTTTAGCAAAACAGCACGTTTTGAGCTTTATTCTGCGTATTAAAGCGTAAAACAGCATAAAAAACGACGAAATTTTTATTATTCGTTTTATTTTATTGCGTCTATTTGGAACGATTTCAACGATCTGTACCTGAAAATGCTTATTTTAGCAAAACAGCACGTTTTGAGTTTTAATCTGCGTTTTAACGGCAAACAGTACAAAAACGACGAATTTTTATTATTCGTTTTATTAATATTGCTTCTATTTGAACGATTTCAACGATCTAAAATGCTTGAAAATGCTTATTTTAGCAAAACAGCACGTTTTGAGCTTAATCTGCGTTTTAACGCGTAAAATGGCATAAAAACGACGAAATTTTATTATTCGTTTTATTAATATTGCGTCTATTTGAACGATTTCAACGATCTGCATGCTTGAAAATGCTTATTTTAGCAAAACAGTTAATGTTTTGAGCTTTATTCTGCGTTTTAACGCGCAAGTACAAAACGACAAAAATTTTATTACTGTTTTATTTTATTGCATCTATTTGAATGATTACAACGATCTTAAAATGCATGAAAAATGCTTATTTTGAAGCAAAAACGCACGTTTTGAGCTTTATTCTGCGTTTTTAACGCGTAAACAGCATAAAAAACGACGAATTTTTATTATTCGTTTTGGCCAATATTTCTTCATTTGAACGATTTCAACGATCAAAATGCTTGAAAATGCTTATTTTAGCAAAAACAGCACGTTTTGAGCTTTATTCTGCGTTTTAACGCGTAAACAGCATAAAAATCGACGGTAAATTTTTATTTTTCGTTTTTTATTAATATTGCGTCTATTCTGGAACGATTTCAACGATCTAAAATGCTGAAATGGTTATTTTAGCAAAACAGCACGTTTTGAGCTTTAATCTGCGTTTTACGCGAAACCGTTACAAAACGACAAATTTTTTTATTATTCGTTTTTTATTATTGCGTCTATTTGAACGATTTCAACGATCTAAACGCTTGAAAAATGCTTATTTTAGCAAAAACAGCACGTTTTGAGCTTTATTCTGCATTTTAACGCGTAAAACAGCATAAAACGACGAAATTTTATTATTCGTTTTTATTTTATTGCGTCTATTTGAACGATTTCAACGATCTAAAATTTGAAAATGCTTATTTTAGCAAAACAGCACGTTTTGAGCTTTAATCTGCATTTAACAGCGTAAAACAGCATAAAAACGACGAATTTTTATTATCTGTTTTTATTAATATTGCTTTATTTGAACGATTTCAACGATCTAAAATGCTTGAAAATGTTTATTTTGTGCTGAAAAAACAGCACGTTTTGAGCTTTAATCTGCGTTTTAATGCGTAAAACAGCATAAAACGACGAAATTTTATTATTCGTTTTTATTAATATTGCGTCTATTTGAACGATTTCAACGATCTAAAATGCTTGAAAATGCTTATTTTAGTTAACAGCACGTTTTGAGCTTTATTCTGCGTTTAACGCGTAAACAGCATAAAACGACGAAATTTTATTATCTGTTTTATTTTATTGCGGTCTATTTGAACGATTTCCAACGATCTAAAATGCTTGAAAATGCTTATTTTAGCAAAACAGCACGTTTGAGCTTAATCTGCGTTTAACGCGTAAAAACAGCATAAAAACGACGAATTTTTATTATTCGTTTTTATTAATATTGTTTATTTTGAATGATTTCAACGATCTAAAATGCTTGAAAAATGCTTACTTTTAGCAAAACAGCACGTTTTGCTTTTAATCTGCGTTTTAACGCGCAAAAACAGCATAAAACGACGTGAAATTTTATTATTCGTTTTTATTAATATTGCGTCTATTTTGAAACGATTTCAACGATCTAAAATGCTTGAAAATGCTTATTTTAGCAAAACAGCACGCTTTGAGTTTTATTCTGCGTTTTAACGCGTAAACAGCATAAAATGACGAATTTTTATTATTCGTTTTTATTAATATTGTTTCTATTTAAACCATTTCAACGATCTAAAAATGCTTGAAAATGCTTATTTTAGCAAAACAGCACGTTTTGAGTTTTAATCTGCGTTTCTTAACGCGTGAAAACAGCATAAAAAACGACGAAATTTTGAATATTCGTTTTTATTATTGCTTCTATTTGCCTGATTTTAAATCGGATCTTGCGCCGTTTTGTAGTCAGCTACAGCAAAACAGTACGTTTGAGCTGTAATCTGCGTTTTAACGCGTAAAACAGCATAAAAACGACGAATTTTATTATTCGTTTTTTATTAATATTGCTTCTATTTGAACGATTTCAACGATCTAAAAATGCTTGAAAAAATGCTTATTTTAGCAAAAAACAGCACGTTTTGAGTTTTAATCTGCGTTTTAACGCGTAAACAGCATAAAAACGACGAATTTTTATTCGTTTTTATTAATATTACCAATTTGAACGATTTCAACGATCTAAAATGCTTTGAAAATGTTTATTTTAGCAAAACAGCACGTTTTGAGCTTTATTCTGCGTTTTAACGCGCAAAACAACATAAAAACGACGAAATTTTTATTATCTTACCGGCCAATATTGCGTCTATTTGGAACGATTTCAACGATCTAAAAATGCTTGAAAATGCTTATTTTAGCAAAACAGCACGTTTTGAGCTTTAACTGTTTTAACGCGTAAAACAGCATAAAAATGACGAATTTTTATTATTCGTTTTTTATTACTATTGCTTCTATTTAAACGATTTCAACGATCTAAAACGCTTGAAAAATGCTTATTTCAGCAAAACAGCACGTTTTGATTAATCTGCGTTTAACGCGTAAAACAGCATAAAACGACGAAATTTTTATTATTCGTTTTTCATGCTGTTTCTATTTGAACGATTTCAACGATCTAAAATGCTTGAAAATTTTCATTTTAGCAAAAACAGCACGTTTTGAGCATTAATCTGCGTTTTAACGCGTAAAAACAGCATAAAAACGACGAATTTTTATTATTCGTTTTTATTAATATTGCGTCTTATTTGAAATCGATTTCAACGATCTAAAGTGCTTGAAAATACTTATTTCAGCAAAAAACAGCACGTTTTGAGCTTTAATCAGCGTTTTAACGCGTAAAACAGCATAAAACGACGAAATTTTATTATTCCGTTTTTATTAATATTGCGTCTATTTGAACGATTTCAACGATCTAAAATTCTTGAAAATGCTTTACGAAAGCAAAACAGCACGTTTTGAGCTTTAACGGCGTTTTAACGCGTAAAACAGCATAAAAACGACGAATTTTTGTATTATTCGTTTTTATTAATATTGCTTCTATTTGAACGATTTCAACGATCTAAAATGCTTGAAAATGCTTATTTTAGCAAAACAGCACGTTTTGAGTTTTAATCTGCGTTTTAACGCGTAAAACAGCATAAAAACGACGAAATTTTTATTATTCGTTTTTATTAATATTGCGTCTATTTGAACGATTTCAACGATCTAAAATGCTTGAAAATGCTTATTTTAGCAAAACAGCACGTTTTGAGCTTTTAATCTGCGTTTTAACGCGTAAAATAACAGCATAAAAATGACGAATTTTTTTATTATTCGTTTTTATTAATATTGCTTCTATTTAAACGATTTCGCAACCGATCTAAACGCTTGAAAATGCGTATTTTAAAGCAAACAGCACGTTTTGAGCTTTAATCTGCGTTTTAACGCGTAAAACAGCATAAAACGACGAAATTTTTATTATATTCGTTTTTATTAATATTGTTTCTTAGTTTGGAACGATTTCAACGGATTCAAATGCTTGAAAATGCTTATTTTAGCAAAACAGCACGTTTTGAGAATCTGCGTTTTAACGCGTAAACAGCATAAAAAACGACGAATTTTTTATTATTCGCTTTGCTTAATATTGCGTCTATTTGAACGATTTCAACGATCTAAAGTGCTTGAAAATACTTATTTTAGCAAAACAGCACGTTTTGAGCTTCTTTAATCAGTTTTAACGTTGCAAAACAGCATAAAAAACGACGAAATTTTTTATTATTCGTTTTATTAATATTGCGTCTATTTTGAAACGATTTCCCTCAACGATCTGCAAATTTTAAAAATGTTTATTTTAGCAAAACAGCACGTTTTGAGCTTTAATCTGCGTTTTAACGCGTAAACAGCATAAAACGACGAATTTTTATTATTCGTTTTTATTAATATTGTCATTTGAAACGATTTCAACGATCTAAAATGCTTGGAAAATGCTTATTTGCTAAAACAGCACGTTTTGAGCTTTAATCTGCGTTTTAACGCGTAAAACAGCATAAAAACGACGAAATTTTATTATTCGTTTTTATTAATATTGCGTCTATTTGAACGATTTCAACGATTCAAAATGCTTGGAAAATGTATGGCTTTAGCAAAACAGCACGCTTTATTTATTCTGCGTTTTAACGCGTCAAACAGCATAAAAAACGATGAAATATTTATTATTCGTTTTTTATTTTTATTGCGTCTATTTTGAACGATTTCAACGATCTGTACCGCTTGAAAAAGCTTATTTTTAGCAAAACAGCACGTTTTTGAGCTTTAATCTGCGTTTTAACGCGTAAACAAGCATAAAACGACGAATTTTTTATTATTCGTTTTTTATTAATATTGCTTCATTTGAAAGATTTCAACGATCTAAAATGCTTGAAAAATTGTTTATTTGCGCAAAACAGTTAATGTTTTGAGCTTTTAACTGCGTTTTAACGCGTAAAACAGCATAAAAACGGGATGGTTCTTACATTCGTTTTTATTACTATTGCTTCTATTTGAACGATAATAACGACTCAAATGCTGAAAAATGCTTATTTTGAAGCAAACAGCACGTTTTGAGCTTCAATCTGCGTTTTTAACGCGTAAACAAGTTAAAAACGTGACGAATTTTAGTTATTCGTTTTTATTAATTATTGCTTATACGTAACGATTTCAACGATCTAAATCTTGAAAATGCTTATTTTAGCAAAACAGCACGTTTTGAGTTTTAATCTGCGTTTTAACGCGTAAAACAGCATAAAACGACGAATTTTTATTATTCGTTTTTATTAATATTCTTCTATTTGAACGATTTCAACGATCTAAAATGCTTGAAAATGCTTATTTACGCAAAAAAAGCACGTTTTGAGCTTTAATCTGCGTTTACGCTAAAACAGCATAAAAAACGACGAATTTTTTATTATTCGTTTTTTTTAAATATTGCGTCTATTTGAACGTTTTCCCAACGATCAAAATGCTTGAAAATGCTTATTTAGCAAAACAGCACGTTTTGAGTTTTAATCTCGTTTAACGCGTAAAACAGCATAAAACGACGAATTTTTATTTTTCGTTTTATTAATATTGCTTCTATTTGAACGATTTCAACGATCTAAAATGCTTGAAAATGCTTATTTTAGCAAAAAAACACTTTTTGAGTTTTTAATCTGCGTTTTAACGCGTAAAACAGCATAAAACGACGAATTTTTTATTATCTGCTGTTTTATTAATATTACGTCTATTTGAACGATTTCAATGATCTAAAATGCTTCTTTTGAAAATGTTTATTTTAGCAAAACAGCAGGTTTTGAGCTTCAATCCGTTTTAACGCGTAAAACAGCATAAAACGACGAAATTTTTATTATAATGTTTTTATTAATACGTATTGCCTTATTTGAACGATTTCAACGATCTAAAAGGTTTGAAAATGCTTATTTTAGCAAAACAGTTAATGTTTATTTTAATCTGCGTTTTAACGTAAAAACAGCATAAAAACGACGAATTTTATTATCTGTTTTTATTAATATTACGTCTATTTGAACGATTTCAACGATCTAAAATGCTTGAAAATGCTTATTTTAGCAAAAAAACAGCACGTTTTGAGTTTTAATCATGTTTTAACGCGTAAAAACAAATATAAACAACGAAATTTTTATTATTCGTTTTTATTAATATTGCTTCTATCGTTCTGATTTCAACGATCTAAAAATGCTTGAAAATGCTTATTTTACAAAACAGCACGTTTTGAGCTTTAATCTGCGTTTTAACGCGCGGTGTCAAGCATGTACCAGTTAAATTTTTTATTATTCGTTTTTAATAATACTGTTTCTACCGAACGATTTCAATGATCTAAAATGCTTGAAAATGCTTATTTTGTAGCAAAACAGCACGTTTTGAGTTTTAATCTGCGTTTTAAGTGTAAAACAAGTACAAAACGACGAAATTTCTTATTATCTGTTTTTATTAATATTGCGTCTATCAAACGATTTCAACGATCTAAAATTCTGAAAATGTTTATTTTAGCAAACAGCACGTTTTGAGTTTTATTCTGCGTTTTAACGCGTAAAGTCGCTACAAAAACGACGAAATTTTTATTATTCGTTTTTTATTTTTATTGCGTCTATTTGAACGATTTCAACGATCTAAAATGTTTGAAAATGCTTATTTTAGCAAAAACAGCATGTTTGAGTTTTAATCTGCGTTTTAACGCGTGCCGTTACAAAACGACGAAATTTTTATTCGTTTTATTAATATTGCGTCTATTTGAACGATTTCAACGACCTAAAAATGCTGGCAAAATGCTTTTATTTACAAACAGCACGTTTTTGAGCTTTATTCTGCGTTTTAACGCGGCAAAACAGCATAAAAACGACGAAATTTTTATTATTCGTTTTTGGCTTCTGGCTGCGCCTATCGGAAACGCATTTCAACGATCTAAAATGCTTGAAAATGCTTATTTTAGCAAAACAGCACGTTTTGAGTTTTAATCTGCGTTTTAACGCGTAAAACAGCATAAAAACGACGAATTTTTAATATTCAGTTTTGCCATTATTGCTTCTATTTCCAACGATCAACGATCTAAAATGCATGAAAATGCTTATTTTAAAGCAAACAAATGTTTTGAGCTTTAATCTGCGCCTTTGACGCGAAAACAGCATAAAACGACGAAATTTTTATTATTCGTTTTGCCAATACGCGTCTATTTGAAACGGGATTTCAACGATCTAAAATGCTTCTGAAAATTTATTTTAGCAAAACAGCAGTCTTGAGCTTTTAATCTACGTTTAACGCGCGTAAAACAGTACAAAACGACGTAAATTTTTATTATCTTCGTTTTTTATTAATATTGCTTCTATTTGGAGCGATCGATCTAAAAATGCTTGAAAATGCTTATTTTAGCAAAACAGCACGTTTTGAGCTTTAATACGTTTAACGCGTAAAACAGCATAAAAACGACACCTTACGGTTCGTTTTTATTAATATTACGTTTCCATTTGAACGATTTCAACGATCTTAAAATGCTTGAAAATGTTTATTTTAGCAAAACAGCACGTTTTGAGCTTTAATCTGCGTTTTAACGCGTAAAACAGCGCAAAACATTTCAAATTTTGCCATTCGTTTTTGCCATTATTAAGTTTGGCCAAACGGATTTCAACGACCAAACTGAAAAATGCTGGCCTTTGTTGCCTACAACGTTTTATTTTTAATCTGCGTTTTAACGTAAAACAACAGTACAAAACGACAAACCTTTATTATTATCTGTTTTTATTAATATTGTTTATTTGAACGATTTCAACCATCTAAAATGCTTGAAATGCGTGGTTTTGCAAAACAGCACGTTTGAGCTTTTAATCTGCGTTTTACCCGCGGTGTAAACAGTATAAACGACGAATTTTTATTAATATTCGTTTTTTATTATTGCGTCTATTTGAACGATTTCAACGATCTAAAATGCTTGAAATGCTTATTTTGCGCAAAACAGCACGTTTTGAGCTTCAACCAGCGTTTTAACGCGTAAAACAGCATAAAACCACTGTTCTTTATTATTATTATCTGTTTTTATTAATATTGCGCCTATTTGAACGATTTCAACGGACGCAAAACGCTTGAAAATGCTTATTTTGCAAACAGCAACGCTTATTTTTAAATCTGCGTTTTAACGCGTAAACAGCATAAAAAACGACGAATTTTTTTATTATTTGTTTTATTAATATTGCTTCACTAACCGATTTCAACGACCCAAACGTCGAAAATGCTCACGCAGCGCTTTATTTTAATCTGCGTTTCAACGCGTAAAAACAAGCATAAAAACGACAAAACCTTTGGCTATTCGTTTTTATTAATACGCCCATTCGGAACGATTTCAACGACCGCTGGAAAACGTTTATTTTGAAAACAGCACGTTTTGCGCTTATTCCTGCTTTAAACGCGTAAACAGCATAAAAACGACGAAATTTTTATTATTCGTTTTTATTTTTATATTGCGTCTATATTTGAAACGTGAAATTCAACGATCTACGGTAAATCGTTTATTTTAGCAAAAACAGCACGTTTTGAGCTTTCAATCTGCGTTTTAACGCGTATGTCATACAAAACAATAAATTTTTGCCATTCGTTTTTATTAATATTGCTTCTATTTGAAACGATTTCAACGATCTAAAATGCTTGAAAATGCTTATTATAACAAAACAGCACGTTTTGAGTTTAATCTGCGTTTTAACGCGTAAAACAGCATAAAAACGACGAAATTTTATTATTCGTTTTATTAATATTGCGTCTATTTCCTGAACGATTTCAACGATCTAAAATGTTTGAAAATGTTTATTTTAGCAAAACAGCACGTTTTGTTTTAATCTGCGTTTTAACGCGTTAAACAGCATAAAAAACGACGAATTTTATTATTCGTTTTTATTACTATTGCTTCTATTTCTCTGAAACGACGATCTAAAATGCTTGAAAATGCTTATTTTAAAGCAAAAAAAAAAAAACAGCACGTTTTGAGCTTTTAATCTGCGTTTTGACGCGTAAAATGTTACAAAAACGACGAAATTTTATTATCTGGTTTTTATTAATATTGCGTCTATTTGAACGATTTCAACGATCTAAAAATAAACAGTACTGCTTATTTTAAAGCAAAACAGCACGTTTTGCTTTAATCTGCGCGTTTTAACGCGTAAAAACAGCATAAAAACGACGAATTTTTTATTATTCGTTTTTTTATTATTATTGTTTCATTTTGTTTACTCTAAACGATCTAAGATGTTTGAAAATGCTTATTTTAGCAAAACAGCATCGTTTGAGCTTTTAATCTGCGTTTTAACGCGGCAAAAATGCGCATAAAAACGACGAATTTTTTTATTATTCGTTTTTATTAATATTGTTTCTATTTGAACGATTTCAACGATCTAAAAAATGCTTGAAAATGCTTGGTATTTCAACAAACAAACGCTTTGTTTCAACCAAAATTTTAACGCGTAAAACAGCATAAAAATGACGAATTTTTATTATTCGTTTTTATTAATATTGCTTCTATTTAAACGATTTCAACGATCTAAAAATGTTTGAAAATGCTTATTTTAGCAAAAACAGCACGTTTTGAGTTTTAATCTGCGTTTTAACGCGTAAAACAGCATAAAAACGACGAATTTTTTAATATCTGCTTTTTTATTAATATTGCTCTATTTTGAACGATTTCAACGATCTAAAAATGCATGAAAATAAGCTTATTTTGAGCAAAACAGCACGCTTTGAGCTTTAATCTGCGTTTTAACGCGTAAAACAGCATAAAATGACGAATTTTATTATTCGTTTTTATTATTACGCTTCTATTTAAAACGATTTCAACGATTCAAAATGCTTGAAAATGCTTATTTTAGCAAAACACGTTTTGAGTTTTAATCTGCGTTTTAACGCGTAAAACAGCATAAAACGACGAATTTTTAATATTCGTTTTTATTGCCGCTCTATTTGAACGATTTCAACGATCTAAAATGCATGAAAATGCTTATTTTAAAGCAAAACAGCATCGTTTTGTTTTAATCTACGTTTTAACGCGTAAAACAGCATAAAAACGACAACTTTTGGCTATTCGTTTTTCAATATTGCTTCTATTTGGAGCGATTTCAACGATCTAAAATGCTTGAAAATGCTTATTTTAGCAAAACAGCACGTTTTATTTTAATCTCGTGCACCTAAACAGCATAAAATGACGAATTTTAATATCTGTTTTATTAATATTGTTTCTATTTAAAACGATTTCAACGATCTAAAATGTTTGAAAATGCTTTTATTTTGTGCTAAACAGCACGTTTGAGTTTTAAATCTGCGTTTTAACGCGTAAACAGCATAAAACGACGTGAATTTTTAATATCTGTTTTTATTACGGTTTCTATTTGAACGATTTCCAACGATCTAAATGCATGAAATGCTTATTTCAGCAAAACAGCACGTTTTGAGCTTTAATCTGCGCTTTACGCGAAAACAGCAGCATAAAACGACGAAATTTTATTATTCGTTTTTATTAATATTGCGTCTATTTGAACGATTTCAACGATCTAAATGCTTGGAAAAATGCTTATTTTAGCAAAACAGCACGCTCTATTTTAATCTGCTGTTTTAACGTACGTTATATTACAAAACGATCAGAATTTTTATTATCTGTTTTTATTAATATTGCCTATTTGAGTGATTTCTTAACGATCTAAAATGTTTGAAAATGCTTATTTTAGCAAAACAGCACGTTTTGCTTTAATATAAGTCGCGTAAACAGCATAAAAACGACGAAATTTTATTGCCTCGCTCTTTATTAATATTGCTTCTATTTGAACGATTTCAACGATCTTCAGCACGCTTATTTTAAAACAGCACGTTTTGAGTTTCAACGCGCCTTTAACGCGTAAAAACAGCATAAAAAATGACGCTATTATTCGTTTTTTATTAATATTGTCGAATATTTAAACGACTTCAAACTTGATCTAAAAATGCTTCGAAAATGCTTATTTTGAAGAAATAAAGCAACGCTCGGTTTTAATCTGCGTTTTAACGCGTAAAACAGCATAAAAACGACGAAATTTTATTATTCGTTTTTATTAATATTGCTTCTATTTTAACGATTTCAACCATCTAAAAATGCTTGAAAATGCGTATTTCCAGCAAAAACAGCGTTTTGAGCTTTAATCTCGCGTTTTAACGCGTAAACATAAAAACGACGAATTTTTATTATTCCGTTTCATTATTGCGTCTATCAACGATTTCAACGATCTAAAATGCTTGAAAATGCTTATTTTAGCAAAACAGCAATGTTTTGAGCCAATCAGCGTTTTAACGCGTAAAACAGCATAAAAACGACGAAATTTTTATTATTCGTTTTTATTAATATTGCGTCTGGCCTGAACGATTTCAACGGATCTAAAAGCTGAAAATGCTTATTTGCGCAAAACAGCACGTTTTGAGTTTTAATCTGCGTTTTAACGCGTGTCGTTGCCAAAAACGACGAATTTTTTGCCAGCCTTTTGCCGCCCGTTTGTTCACCCATCCAAACGCCATCAAAACAGTACTTCTTAACCAGTTTAACGAACCACAGCCCCGGTTACCGTTTTATTATTATTGCGTCTATTTGAACGATTTAAACGATCTAAATGCTTTAAAATGTTTATTTTAGCAAAACAGCACGTTTCGCTTTATTCTGCGTTTTAACGCGTAAAAACAGCATAAAAACGACGGTGCGCATTATTCGTTTTGCTTTATTGCGTCTATTTGAACGAATTCAACGATCTAAAAAATGCTTGAAATCGGGCTTATTTTAGCAAAACAGCACACGTTTTGAGCTTTTAATCGCGTTTTAAACGCAAGTGCAAGTTACGCATAAAAACGACGAATTTTTTATTATTCCGTTTTATTAATATTGCTTCTATAACGATTTCAACGATCTAAAATGCTTGAAAAATGCTTAATATTATAACAAAAACAGTTAATGTTTTGAGTTTTAACGCGTTTTAACGCGTAAAACAGCATAAAACGACACGTACCTGGCTGCCTGTTTTTTATTAATATTTGCGCCTACCTTTGAACGATTTCCCCAACGATCTAAAATGCTTTGAAAATGCTTATTTTAGCAAAACAGCACGTTTTGAGCTTTAATCTGCGTTTTAACGCGTAAACAGCATAAAACGACGAATTTTTATTGCCATTCCGTTTTTTAATATTGCTTCTATTTGAACGATTTCAACGATCTAAAATGCTTGAAAATGTTTATTTTAGCAAAACAGCACGTTTTTGAGTTTAATCTGCGTTTTTAACGCGTAAAACAGCATAAAACGACGAAATTTTTTATTATTCGTTTTTATTAATATGCGTCTATTTGAACGATTTCACGATCTAAAATGTTTAATGCTTATTTTAGCAAAACAGCACGTTTTGAGTTTATCTGCGTTTTAACGCGTAAACAGCATAAAACGACGAATTTTTATTATTCGTTTTTATTAATATTGCTTCTATTTGAACGATTTCAACGATCTAAAATGCTTGAAATGCTTATTTTAGCAAAACAGCACGTTTTGAGCTTTATCTGCGTTTTAACGCGTAAAACAGCATAAAAACGACGAATTTTTATTATTCGTTTTTATTAATATCGCTTATTTGAACGATTTTAACGATCTAAAATGCTTGAAAATGCTTATTTTAGCAAAAACAGCATCGTTTTGAGTTTAATCTGCGTTTTAACGCGTAAAACAGCATAAAAATCGACGAATTTTTTATTATTCGTTTTTATTAAATTGCTCTATTTGAACGATTTCAACGATCTAAAATGCTTGAAAATGTTATTTTGCAAAACAGCACGTTTTGAGTTTAATCTGCGTTTTAACGCGTAAAACAGCATAAAATGACGAATTTTTATTATTCGTTTTTATTAAATTGCTTCTTTTTAAAAAGATTTCAACGATCTAAAATGCTTGAAAATGTTATTTTAGCAAAACAGCACGTTTTGAGTTTTAATCTGCGTTTTAACGCGTAAAACAGCATAAAAACGACGAATTTTTATTATTCGTTTTTATTAATATTGCTTCTATTTGAACGATTTCAACGATCTAAAATGTTGAAAATGCTTATTTTAGCAAAACAGCACGTTTTGATTTAATCTGCGTTTTAACGCGTAAACAGCATAAAAACGACGAAATTTTTATTATTGTTTTTATTAATATTGCGTCTATTTGAACGATTTCAACGATCTAAAATGCTTGAAATGTTATTTTAGCAAAAGATGTTTAGTTTATTCTGCGTTTTAACGCGTAAACAGCAAAAAAACGACAAAATTTTTTTATTATTCGTTTTTATTATTTTCTATTTGAACGATTTCAACGATCTAAAAGCTTGAAAATGTTTTATTTTAGCAAAACAGCACGTTTTGAGCTTTAATCTGCGTTTTAACGCGAAACAGCATAAAACGAAAATTTTTTTTTTTAAATTATTGTTCTAACGATTCAACGATTAAAATGCTTGAAAATGCTTATTTTAGCAAAACAGCACGTTTTGAGTTTTAAATCTGCGTTTTAACGCGTAAAACAGCATAAAACGACGAAATTTTTATTATTCTTTTTTTAAATTATTGCTCTATTTGAACGATTTCAACGATCTGAATGCTTGAAAATGTTATTTTAGCAAAACAGCACGTTTTGAGCTTTAATCTGCGTTTCAACGCGTAAAACAGCATAAAACGACGAATTTTTTATTATTCGTTTTATTAATATTGCTTCTATTTGGAACGATTTCCGCGATCTGCAATGCTTGAAAATGCTTATTTTAGCAAAAAACAGCACGTTTTGAGCTTTAATCTGCGTTTTAACGCGTAAAACAGCATAAAAAACGACGAATTTTTATTCGTTTTTTATTACGCTGTTTCTATTTGAACGATTTCAACGATCTAAAATGCTTGGAAAATGCTTTATTTTAGCAAACAGCACGTTTTGAGCTTTATTCTGCGTTTTAACGCGTAAAACAGCATAAAACGACGAAATTTTATTATTCGTTTTATTAATATTGCGTCTATTTGAAACGATTTCAACAATCTAAATGCTTGAAAATGCTTGTTTTAGCAAAAACAGCACGTTTTGAGCTGTAATCTGCGTTTTAACGCGTAAAACAGCATAAAAAACGACGAATTTTTTTATTATTCGTTTTGCCAATATTGCGTCTATTTGGAACGATTTCAACGATCTAAAAATGCTTGAAAATGCTTATTTTGCAAAATGCACGTTTTGAGCTTTAATCAGCGTTTAACGCGTAAACAGCATAAAACGACGAAATTTTATTATTCGTTTTTATTAATATTATGTCTTATTTGAACGATTTCAACGATCTAAAATGCTGAAAATGCTTATTCAGCAAAACAGCACGTTTTGAGTTTTAATCTGCGTTTTAACGCGTAAAAACAGCATAAAAACGACGAATTTTTTATTATTCGTTTTTATTAATATTGCTTCTATTTGGAACGATTTCAACGATCTAAAATGCTTGAAAATGCTTATTTTAGCAAAACAGCACGTTTTGAGCTTTAATCTGCGTTTTAACGCATAAAAACAGCATAAAAAAAACGACGAATTTTTTTATTATTCGTTTTTATTAATATTGCGTCTATTTGAACGTGATTTCAACGATCTAAAATGCTTGAAAATGCTTACTTTTAGCAAAACAGCACGTTTTGAGCTTTAATCTGCGTTTTAACGCGTAAACAGCATAAAAACGACGAATTTTTTATTATTCGTTTTTATTAATATTGCTTCTATTTGAACGTGATTTCCCAGATTTTAAAATGCTTGAAATGTTTATTTGAAGTAAAAACAGCACGTTTTGAGCTTTAATCTGCGTTTAACGCGTAAAACAGTATAAAAACGACGAAATTTTTATTATTCGTTTTTATTAATATTGCTTCATTTGAACGATTTCAACGATCTAAATGCTTGAAAATGCTTATTTTAGCAAAAACAGCACGTTTTGAGCTTTATCTGCGTTTTAACGCGTAAAACAGCATAAAACGACGAAATTTTTATTATTCGTTTTTATTTTACGGCGTCTATTTGAACGATTTCAACGATCTAAAATGCTTGAAAATGCTTATTTTAGCAAAACAGCACGTTTTGAGTTTTAAATTGCGTTTCAACGCGTAAACAGCACATAAAAACGACGAATTTTTATTATTCGTTTTATTAATATTGCTTCTATTTGAACGATTTCAACGATCTAAAATGCTTGAAAATGCTTATTTTAAAGCAAAATACACGTTTTGAGTTTTAATCTGCGTTTTAACGCGTAAACAGCATAAAACGACGAATTTTTTATTATCTGTTTTTATTAATATTGTTTCCTATTTGAACGATATCAACGATCTAAAATGCTTGAAAATGCTTTGGTTTAGCAAAACAGCACGTTTTGGATTTTTATTCTGCGTTTAACGCGTAAAACAGCATAAAAACGACGAAATTTTTATTATTCGTTTTTTTATTAATATTGCGTCTATTTGAACGATTTCAACGATCTAAAATGCTTCTGGAAATGCTTGTTTTAGCAAACAGCACGTTTTGAGCTGTAATCTGCGTTTTTAACGCGCAAAACAGCATAAAAAACGACGAATTTTTATTATTCGTTTTATTAATATTGCTTCTATTTGGAACGATTTCAACGATCTAAAAATGCTTAAAAGCTTATTTTTAGCAAAACAGCACGTTTTGAGTTTTAATCTGCGTTTTAACGCGTAAAACAGCATAAAAAACGACGAATTTTATTATTCGCTTCTTTATTAATATTGCTTCTATTTGAACGATTTCAACGATTCAAAATGCTTCGGAAAATGCTTATTTTAGCAAAAACAGCACGTTTTGAGCTTTAATCTGCGTTTTAACGCGTAAACAGCATAAAAAAAACGACGAAATTTTTATTATTCGTTTTTATTAATATTGCGTCTATTTGAACGATTTCAACGTTCTAAAATGCTTGAAAATGCTTATTTTAGCAAAACAGCAGGTTTTGAGCTTTATTCTGCGTTCTTAACGCGTGAAACAGCATAAAAACGACGAATTTTATTATTCGTTTTTATTAATATTGCTTCTATTTGAACGATTTCAACGATCTAAAAATGCTTTGAAAATGCTTTATTTTAGCAAAACAGCACGTTTTGAGCTTTTAATCTGCGTTTTAACGCAAAACAGCATAAAAATGACGAATTTTTATTATTCGTTTTTATTAATATTGCGTCTATTTGAACGATTTCAACGATCTAAAATGCTTTGAAAAATGCTTACTTTAGCAAAAAACAGCACGTTTTGAGCTTTAATCTGGTGCTCTTAACGCGTAAAACAGCATAAAAAACGACGAATTTTTTATTATTCGTTTTTATTAATATTGCGCCTATTTGAACGATTTCAACGATCTAAAATGCTTTGAAAAATGCTTATTTTTGCAAAACAGCACGTTTTGAGTTTTAACCGCCGTTTTAACGCGTAAAACAGCATAAAAACGACGAAATATTTATTACTCCGTTTTATTAATATTGCGTCTATTTGAACGATTTCAACGATCTAAAAATGCTGAAAATGCTTATTTTAGCAAAACAGCACGTTTTGAGTTTCCAATCTGCGTTTTAACGCGTAAACAGCATAAAACGACGAATTTTTTATTATTCGCTTTTTTATTAATATTGCTTTCTATTTAACGATTTCAACGATCTAAAATGCTGGAAAATGCCTTTATTTTAGCAAAACAGTTAATGTTTGAGTTTTAATCTGCGTTTTAACGCATAAAACAGCATAAAACGACGAATTTTTTATTATTCGTTTTTATTAATATTGCGTCTGTTTGAACGATTTCAACGATCTAAAATGCTTGAAAATGCTTTATTTTAAAGCAAAACAGCACGTTTTGAGCTTAATCTGCGTTTTAACGCGTAAAACAGCATAAAACGACGAATTTTTATTATTCGTTTTATTAATATTGCTTTCTATTTGAACGATTTCAACGATCTAAAATGCTTGAAAATGCTTATTTTAGCAAACAAGTTAATGTTTTGAGTTTTATTCGGCGTTTTAACGCGTAAACAGCATAAAAACGACGAAATCTTTATTATTCGTTTTAATACATTGCGCTCATTTGAACGTGATTTCAACGATCTAAAATGCTGGAAGCTTTATTTTAGCAAAACAGCAATGTTTTGAGTTTTAATCTGCGTTTAACGCGTAAAACAGCAAAAAACGACGAAATTTTATTCGTTTTATTAATATTGCGTCTACTCCTGAACGATTTCAACGATCTAAAAATGCTTTGAAAATGTTTATATTAGCAAACAGCACGTTTTGAGCTTTAATCTGCGTTTTAAGCGTAAAACAGCACATAAAAATGACGAATTTTTATTATTCGTTTTTATTAATATTGCTTCTATTTCTAAAACGATTTCCCAACGATCTAAAATGCTGGAAAAATGCTTATTTTAGCAAAACAGCACGTTTTGAGCTTTAATCTGCGTTTTAACGCGTAAAACAGCATAAAACGACGAAATTTTTATTATTCGTTTTTATTAATATTGCTCTATTTGAACGATTTCAACGATCTAAAATGCTTTGAAAATGCTTTATTTTAGCGTAAAAACAGCACGTTTTGAGTTTATTCTGCGTTTTAACGGCGTAAAACAGCATAAAAACGACGAAATTTTAATATCTGTTTTTATTTTTATTGCGTCTATTTGAACGATTTCAACGATCTAAAAATGCTGAAAATGCTTGTTTTGAAAAACAGCACGTTTTGAGCTTTAATCTGCGTTTTAACGCTGCAAAACAGGCATAAAACGACGAATTTTTATTATTCGTTTTGCCAATATTGCTTCTATTTGAACGATTTCAACGATCTGTAAAATGCTTGAAAATGCTTATTTTAAAGCAAAACAGCACGCTTTGAGCTTTAATCTGCGTTTTAACGCGTAAAACAGCATGTAAAAAACGACGAATTTTTTATTATTCCGTTTTATTAATATTGCTTCTATTTGAACGATTTCAACGATCTAAAAATGCTTGAAAATGCTTATTTTAGCAAAACAGCACGTTTTGAGCTTTATTCTGCGTTTTAACCCGCAAACAGCATAAAACGACAAAATTTTATTATTCGTTTTTATTAATATTGCGTCTATTTGAACGATTTCAACGATCTAAAAATGTCAGGAAAATGCTTGTTTTGTTAAAACAGCACGTTTTGAGCTGCAATCTGCGTTTTAACGCGTAAAAACAGCATAAAAACGGACGAATTTTTTATTATTCGTTTTATTAATATTGCTTCTATTTGAACGATTTCAACGATCTATAATGCTTAAAATGCTTATTTAGCAAAACAGCACGTTTTGAGTTTTAATCTGCGTTTAACGCGTAAACAGCATAAAACGACGAATTTTTATTATTCGTTTTTATTAATATTGCTTTTATCGAACGATTTCAACGATCTAAAAATGCTTGGAAAAATGCTTATTTTAGCAAAACAGCACGTTTTGAGAGCTTTAATCTGCGTTTTAACGCATAAAACAGCATAAAAAACGACGAATTTTTTATTATTCGTTTTATTATCATTGGGTGCCTTTGGCTGTTCGATTTCAACGATCGCTTCTTGAAAATGCTTTGTTTTTAGCAAAACAGTAATGTTTTGAGTTTTAATCTGCGTTTTAAGGGGAAAAAAAAACCCCTTTTAAAAAAAAATTTTTTTTTTTTTCCTTTTTTTTTTTTTAAAATTTAAAATTTTTTTAAAAAAAAAATTTTTTTTTAAAAAATTTTTTTTTTTTAAAAAAAATTTTTTTTAAAAAATTTTTTTTTAAATTTTTTTTTTTGGGGTTTTTAACGATTTCCCCTTAAAAAAAAAAAAAAAAAAAGGGGGGGTTTTTTTTCCCCCAAAAAGGAAAAAAAAAAAAATTTTTTTTTTTTTTTTTTTTTTTTTGGGTTTTTTTAAAAAAAGTTAAAATGTTTAAAATTTTAAAAAGCAAAAATTTTTTTTTTTTTAAAAAAAAAAAAAATTTTTTTTTTTTTTTTAATTTTTTTTTTTTTTAAAAAAAAAAATTTTTTTTTTTAAAAAAAAACCCCCTTTTTTTTTTAATTTTTTTTTAAAACCAAAAAAAAAAAAAATTTTTTTTTTTTTTATTTTTTTTCCTTTCCCTTTTTAAAAGTTGTTTGTTTTTTTTTTAAAAGCAAAAATTTTTTTTTTTTTAAAAAAAACCCAAAAAAAAAAAAATTTTTTTTCCCCTTTTTAAAAATTTTTTTTTTAAAAACCAAAAAAAAAAAATTTTTTAAAAAAAATTTTTTTTTTCCTTTTTAAAAAAAAAAAAAACGAAATTTTTTTTTTTTTTTTTTTTTGGTTTTTTTTCCAATTTGGGTTGTTTGAAATTTTAAAAAAAAAAGGGTTTTAATTTTTTTTTTTAAAAAAACCAAAAAAGGA